>NC_057799.1:170609873-170736943 GCF_018294505.1 Triticum aestivum | reverse complement strand
CCGATATGTACCCGGTAACCCCTGGAACACTTCCGGTGTCCGAATACTATCATCCTATATATGAATCTTTACCTCTCGACCATTTCGAGACTCCTCGTCATGTCCATGATCTCATCCGGGGCTCCATACAACATTCGCTCACCAAATCACATAACTCATATAATACAAAATCGTCATCGAACGTTAAGCGTGCGGACCCTACGGGTTTGAGAACTATGTAGACATGACCAAGACACCTCTCCGGTCAATAACCAACAGCGGAACCTGGATGCTCATATTGGCTCCTACATATTCTACGAATATCTATATCGGTCGAACCACAATGACAACATACGTTATCCCCTTTGTCATCGGTATGTTACTTGCCCGAGATTCGATCGTTGGTATCTTCATACCTAGTTCAATCTCGTTACCAGCAAGTCTCTTTACTTGTTCTGTAATGCATCATCCCGCAACTAACTCATTAGTCACGTTGCTTGCAAGGCTTCTAATGATGTGCATTACCGAGAGGGCCCAGAGATACCTCTCCGCTATTCGGAGTGACAAATCCTAATCTCGATCTATGATAACCCAATAAACACCTTTGGAGATACATGTAGAGCATCTTTATAATCACCCAGTTATGTTGTGACGTTTGGTAGCACACAAGGCATTCCTCCGGTATCCGGGAGTTGCATAATCTCATAGTCGAAGGAATGTGTATTTGACATGAAGAAAGCAATAGCAATAAAACTGAACGACCAATATGCTAAGCTAATGGATGGGTCATGTCCATCACATCATTCTCCTAATGATGTGACCCCGTTCATCAAATGACAACACATGTCTATGGTTAGGAAACTTAACCATCTTTGATTAACGAGCTAGTCTAGTAGAGGCTTACTAGGGACACGGTGTTTTGTCTATGTATCCACACATGTATCAAGTTTCCGGTTAATACAATTCTAGCATGAATAATAAACATTTATCATGATATAAGAAAATATAAAATAACAACTTTATTATTGCCTCTAGGGCATATTTCCTTCATTATCTTCTAGCAGCCCCATGCTTCTGAACATCTGCACAAGCCTGGCGAAAGGCACTCTTTTCATTCGAAGCATCCACAGAGCCTCTATGTCGCTGCAGTTGTAGATGTAGTTTAGATTCGCTATCCTCTCTTGATCCCGGATTAACATTGGATCATATGGACGAGAGGTTTGTCATTCCGACGAACAACTCTCGCTTATGGACCAACAGGATCCAAGCCTGAAACACAACTATCAGCGTTGCTGGCTGAACTAGAAGCTTCGTTCGTTCGTCCACAACCTAAGCGACATACATGATGCGATCAACAATGGCGCGATCAACAAATCAAATATAACATGTCTTTATAACCGTAAGTAAAAAACACAACCGATATATCTTGATGGTTGCATCTAATCATGTCACATGTGATAGACTTTAAAACTAATGTGTATCCTCATAATGGTATCGGAGTTGACATAAACAAACATTGCTCTGGTGGACCCTTATAATTGAAGGAAATATGCCCTAGAGGCAATAATAAAGTTATTATTTATTTCCTTATTTCATGATAAATGTTTATTATTCATGCTAGAATTATATTAACCGGAAACATAATACATGTGTGAATACATAGACAAACAGAATGTCACTAGTATGCCTCTACTTGACTAGCTCGTTGATCAAAGATGGTTAAGTTTCCTAACCATAGACATGAGTTGTCATTTGATAAACAGGATCACATCATTAGGAGAATGATGTGATTGACTTGACCCATTCCGTTAGCTTAGCACTTGATCATTTTAGTTTACTGCTATTGCTTATGACTATGAGATTATGCAACTCCCGATTACCGGAGGAACACTTTGTGTGCTACCAAACGTCACAACGTAACTGGGTGATTATAAAGGTGCTCTACAGGTGTCTCCGATGGTACTTGTTGAGTTGGCATAGATCGAGATTAGGATTTGTCACTCCGATTGTCGGAGAGGTATCTCTGGGCCCTCTCGGTAATGCACATCACTATAAGCCTTGCAAGCAATGCAACTAATGGGTTAATTGTGGGATGATGCATTACAGAACGAGTAAAGAGACTTGTCGGTACCAAGATTGAGCTAGGTATTGAGATACCGACGATCGAATCTCGGGCAAGTAACATACCGATGACAAAGGGAACAACGTATGTTGTTATGCGGTTTGACCGATAAAGATCTTCGTAGAATATGTAGGAACCAATATGAGCATCCAGGTTCCGCTATTGGTTATTGACTGGATATGTGTCTCGATCATGTCTACATAGTTCTCGAACCCGTAGGGTCCGCACGCTTCAAATTCTATGACAATTGGTATTATGAGTTTTTGTGTTTTGATGTACCGAAGGTAGTTCGGAGTCCCGGATATGATCACCGACATGACGAGGAGTCTCGAAATGGTCGAGACATAAAGATCGATATATTGGAAGCCTATATTTGGACATCGGAATGGTTCCGGGTGAAATCAGGATTTTACCGGAGTACCGGGAGGTTACCGAAACACCCCGGTAATTGTATGGGCCTTAATGGGCCATAGTGGAGAGAGAGAGAGAAAGAGGAGGCAGGGCAGGCCGCCCGCCCTCTCCCCCTCTGGTCCGGATTGGACTAGGAGGGGGGCGGCGCCCCCTCTTTCCTTCCTCCCTCTCCCCCCTTCCTTCTCTCCTAGTCCAACTAGGGAAGGGGGGAATCCTACTCCCGGTGGGAGTAGGACTCCTCCAGGGCACGCCATAGCTAGGCCGGCCCTCCCCCTCCTCCACTCCTTTATATACGTGGCCCGGGGGCACCCCATAGACACACAAGTTGATCATTGATCTCTCTTAGCCGTGTGCGGTGCCCCCCCCCCCACCATAATCCACCTCGGTCATATCATAGCGGTGCTTAGGCGGAGCCCTGCGTCGGTAGATTCATCAACATCGTCATCACGCTGTCGTGCTGACGAAGCTCTTCCCCGAAGCTCTACTGGATCGTGAGTTCGCGGGACGTCACTGAGCTGAACGTGTGCAGATCGCGGAGGTGCCGTACGTTCGGTACTAAGGATCAGTCGATCGTGAAGACGTACGACTACATCAACCGCGTTGTCATAACGCTTCTGCTTTCGGTCTACGAGGGTACGTGGACACACTCTCCCCTCTCGTTGCTATGCATCACCATGATCTTGCATGTGCGTAGGATTTTTTTTTTTGAAATTACTATGTTCCCCAACAGTGGTATCAGAGCCAGGTTTATGCGTAGATGTTATATGCACGAGTAGAACACAAGTGATTTGTGGGCGATACAAGTCATACTGCTTACCAGCATGTCATACTTTGGTTCGGCGGTATTGTTGGATGATGCGGCCCGGACCGACATTACCCGTACGCTTACGCGAGACTGGTTCTACCGACGTGCTTCGCACACAGGTGGCTGGCGGGTGTCAGTTTCTCCAACTTTAGTTGAACCGAGTGTGACTACGCCCGGTCCTTGTTGAAGGTTAAAACAGCACTAACTTGACGAAATATCGTTGTGGTTTTGATGCGTAGGTAAGAACGGTTTTTGCTCAGCCTGTAGCAGCCATGTAAAACTTGCAACTACAAAGTATAGGACGTCTAACTTGTTTTTGCAGGGCATGTTGTGATGTGATATGGTCAAGGCATGATGCTATATTTTATTGTATGAGATGATCATGTTTTGTAACGGAGTTATCGGCAACTGGCAGGAGCCATATGGTTGTCGCTTTATTATATGCAATGCAATCGCCCTGTAATTGCTTTACTTTATCACTAAGTGGTAGCGATAGTCGTAGAAGCAATAGTTGGCGAGACGACAATGATGCTACGATGGAGATCAAGGTGTCGCGCCAGTGACGATGCTGATCATGACGGTGCTTTGGAGATGGAGATCAAAGGCACAAAATGATGATGGCCATATCATATCACTTATATTGATTGCATGTGATGTTTATCTTTTATGCATCTTATTCTGCTTTGATTGACAGTAGCATTATAAGATGATCTCTCACTAAATTTCAAGGTACAAGTGTTCTCCCTGAGTATGCACCGTGCCAAAGTTCGTCGTGCCGAGACACCACGTGATGATCGGGTGTGATAAGCTCTACGTTCATATACAACGGGTGCAAGCCAGTTTTGCACACGCAGAAATACTCGGGTTAAACTTGACGAGCCTAGCATATGCAGATATGGCCTCGGAACAGTGAGACCGAAAGGTCGAGCGTGAATCATATAGTAGATATGATCAACATAGTGATGTTCACCATTGAAAACTACTCCATCTCACATGATGATCGGACATGGTTTAGTTGATATGGATCACGTGATCACTTAGATGATTAGAGGGATGTCTATCTAAGTGGGAGTTCTTAACTAATTTGATTAATTGAACTTTAATTTATCATGAACTTAGTACCTGATAGTATTTTGCATGTCTATGTTGTTGTCGATAGATGGCCCGTGCTGTTGTTCCGTTGAATTTTAATGTGTTCCTTGAGAAATCAAAGTTGAAAGATGATGGTAGCAATTACACGGACTGGGTCCGTAACTTGAGGATTATCCTCATTGCTGCACAGAAGAATTACGTCCTGGAAGCACCGCTGGGTGCCAAACCCGCTGCAGGAGCAACACCAGATGTTATGAACGTCTGGCAGAGCAAAGCTGATGACTACTCGATAGTTTAGTGTGCCATGCTTTACGGCTTAGAACCAGGACTTCAACGACGTTTTGAACGACATGGAGCATATGAGATGTTCCAGGAGTTGAAGTTAATATTTCAAGCAAATGCCTGGATTGAGACATATGAAGTCTCCAATAAGTTCTACAGCTGTAAGATGGAGGAAAATAGTTCTGTCAGTGAACATATACTCAAAATGTCTGGGTATAACAATCACTTGATTCAACTGGGAGTTCATCTTCCGGATGATAGTGTCATTGACAGAATTCTTCAATCACTGCCACCAAGCTACAAGAGCTTTGTGATGAACTATAACATGCAAGGGATGGATAAGACAATTCCCGAGCTCTTCGCAATGCTAAAGGCTGCGGAGGTAGAAATCAAAAAGGAGCAGCAAGTGTTGATGGTCAACAAGACCACCAGTTTCAAGAAAAAGGGTAAAGGGAAGAAGAAGGGGAACTTTAAGAAGAACGGCAAGCAAGTTGCTGCTCAGGAGAAGAAACCCAAATCTGGACCTAAGCCTGAGACTGAGTGCTTTTACTGCAAAGGGACTGGTCACTGGAAGCGGAACTGCCCCAAGTATTTGGCGGATAAGAAGGATGGCAAGGTGAACAAAGGTATATGTGATATACATGTTATTGATGTGTACCTTACTAAAGCTCGCAGTAGCACCTGGGTATTTGATACTGGTTCTGTTGCTAATATTTGCAACTCGAAACAGGGACTATGGATTAAGCGAAGATTGGCTAAGGACGAGGTGACGATGCGCGTTGGAAATGGTTCCAAAGTCGATGTGATCGCCGTCGGCACACTACCTCTACATCTACCTTCAGTATTAGTTTTAGACCTGAATAATTGTTATTTGGTGCCAGCGTTGAGCATGAACATTATATCTGGATCTTGTTTGATGCGAGACGGTTATTCATTTAAATCAGAGAATAATGGTTGTTCTATTTATATGAGTAATATCTTTTATGGTCATGCACCCTTGAAGAGTGGTATATTTTTAATGAATCTCGATAGTAGTGATACACATATTCATAACGTTGAATCCAAAAGATGCAGAGTTGATAATGATAGTGCAACTTATTTGTGGCACTGCCGTTTTGGTCATATTGGTGTAAAGCGCATGAAGAAACTCCATTCTGATGGACTTTTGGAATCACTTGATTATGAATCACTAGGTACTTGCGAACCATGGCTCATGGGCAAGATGACTAGAACGCCGTTCTCCGGAACAATGGAGCGAGCAACAGATTTGTTGGAAATCATACATACTGATGTACGTGGTCCGATGAATATTGAGGCTCGCGGCGGGTATCGTTATTTTCTCACCTTCACAGATGATTTGAGCAGATATGGGTATATCTACTTAATGAAACATAAGTCTGAAACATTTGAAAAGTTCAAAGAATTTCAGAGTGAAGTGGAAAATCATCGTAACAAGAAAATAAAGTTTCTACGATCTGATCGTGGAGGAGAATATTTGAGTTACGAGTTTGGTCTTCATTTGAAACAATGCGGAATAGTTTCGCAACTCACGCCACCCGGAACACCATAGCGTAATTGTGTGTCCGAACGTCGTAATCGTACTTTACTGGATATGGTGCGATCTATGATGTCTCTTACCGATTCACCGCTATCATTTTGGGGTTATGCTTTAGAGACAGCTGCATTCACGTTAAATAGGGCACCATCTAAATCCGTTGAGACGACGCCTTATGAACTATGGTTTGGCAAGAAACCAAAGTTGTTGTTTCTTAAAGTTTGGGGCTGCGATGCTTATGTGAAAAAGCTTCAACCTGATAAGCTCAAACCCAAATCGGAGAAATGTGTCTTCATAGGATACCCAAAGGAGACTGTTGGGTACACCTTCTATCACAGATCCGAAGGCAAGACATTCGTTGCTAAGAATGGATCCTTTCTAGAGAGGGAGTTTCTCTCGAAAGAAGTGAGTGGGAGGAAAGTAGAACTTGATGAGGTAACTGTACCTGCTCCCTTATTGGAGAGTAGTTCATTACAGAAATCGGTTCCTGTGACACCTACACCAATTAGTGAGGAAGCTAATGATGATGATCATGAAACTTCAGATCAAGTTACTACCGAACCTCGTAGGTCAAGTAGAGTAAGATCCACACCAGAGTGGTACGGTAATCCTGTTCTGGAGGTCATGTTACTTGACCATGACGAACCTACGAACTATGAGGAAGCGATGATGAGCCCAGATTCCGCAAAATGGCTTGAGGCCATGAAATCTGAGATGGGGTCCATGTATGAGAACAAAGTGTGGACTTTGGTTGACTTGCCCAATGATCGGCAAGCCATAGAAAATAAATGGATCTTCAAGAAGAAGACTGACGCTGACGGTAATGTTACTGTCTACAAAGCTCGACTTGTTGCGAAAGATTTTCGACAAGTTCAAGGAGTTGACTACGATGAGACCTTCTCACCCGTAGCGATGCTTAAGTCCGTCTGAATCATGTTAGCAATTGCTACATTTTATGCTTATGAAATTTGGCAAATGAATGTGAAGACTGCATTCCTGAATGGATTTTTGGAAGAAGAGTTGTATATGATGCAACATGAAGGTTTTATCGATCCAAAGGGTGTTAACAAAGTGTGCAAGCTCCAGCGATCCATCTATGGACTGGTGCAAGCATCTCGGAGTTGGAATAAATGTTTTGATAGTGTGATCAAAGCATATGGTTTTATACAGACTTTTGGAGAAGCCTATATTTACAAGAAAGTGAGTGGGAGCTCTGTAGCATTTCTAATATTATATGTGGATGATTGATTGGAAATGATATAGAATTTCTGAATAGCATAAAAGGATACTTGAATAAAAGTTTTTCAATGAAAGACCTCGGTGAAGCTGCTTATATATTAGGCATCAAGATCTATAGAGATAGATCAAGACGCTTAATTGGACTTTCACAAAACACATACCTTGATAAAGTTTTGAAGAAGTTCAAAATGGATCAAGCAAAGAAAGGGTTCTTGCCTGTGTTACAAGGTGTGAAGCTGAGTAAGACTCAATGCCCGACCACTTCAGAAGATAGAGAGAAAATAAGAAGTGTTCCCTATGCTTCAGCCATAGGCTCTATCATGTATGCAATGCTGTGTATCAAACCTGATGTGTGCCTTGCCATTAGTTTAGCAGGGAGGTACCAAAGTAATCCAGGAGTGGATCACTGGACAGCGGTCAAGAACATCCTGAAATACCTGAAAAGGACTAAGGATATGTTTCTCGTTTATGGAGGTGACAGAGAGCTCATTGTAAGTGGTTACGTCGATGCAAGCTTTGACACTGACCCGGACGATTCTAAATCGCAAACCGGATACATGTTTATATTGAACGATGGAGCTGTCAGTTGGAGCAGTTCTAAACAAAGCGTCGTGGCGGGATCTATGTGTGAAGCGGAGTACATAGCTGCTTCGGAAGCAGCAAATGAAGGAGTCTGGATGAAGGAGTTCATATCCGATCTAGGTGTCATACCTAGTGCATCGGGTCTAATGAAAATCTTTTGTGACAATACTGGTGCAATTGCCTTGGCAAAGGAATCCAGATTTCACAAGAGAACCAAACACATCAAGAAACGCTTCAATTCCACCCGCGATCAAGTCCAGGTGGGAGACATAGAGATTTGCAAGATACATACGGATCTGAATGTTGCAGACCCGTTGACTAAGCCTCTCTCACGAGCAAAACATGATCAACACCAAGGCTCCATGGGTGTTAGAATCATTACTGAGTAATCTAGATTATTGACTCTAGTGCAAGTGGGAGACTGAAGGAAATATGCCCTAGAGGCAATAATAAAGTTATTATTTATTTCCTTATTTCATGATAAATGTTTATTATTCATGCTAGAATTATATTAACCGGAAACATAATACATGTGTGAATACATAGACAAACAGAGTGTCACTAGTATGCCTCTACTTGACTAGCTCGTTGATCAAAGATGGTTAAGTTTCCTAACCATAGACATGAGTTGTTATTTGATAAACGGGATCACATCATTAGGAGAATGATGTGATTGACTTGACCCATTCCATTAGCTTAGCACTTGATCGTTTTAGTTTACTGCTATTGCACTCTTCATGACTTATACATGTTCCTATGACTATGAGATTATGCAACTCCCGATTATCGGAGGAACACTTTGTGTGCTACCAAACATCACAAGGTAACTGGGTGATTATAAAGGTGCTCTACAAGTGTCTCAGATGGTACTTGTTGAGTTGACATAGATCGATTTTAGGATTTGTCACTCCGATTGTCGGAGAGGTATCTCTGGGCCCTCTCGGTAATGCACATCATTATAAGCCTTGCAAGCAATGCAACTAATGAGTTAGTTGTGGGATGATGCATTACAGAACGAGTAAAGAGACTTGCCGGTAACGAGATTGAGGTAGGTATTGAGATATCGACGATCGAATCTCGGGCAAGTAACATACCGATGACAAAGGGAACAACATATGTTGTTATGCGGTTTGACCGATAAAGATCTTGGTAGAATATGTAGGAACCAATATGAGCATCTAGGTTCCGCTATTGGTTATTGACCGGAGATGTGTCTCGGTCATGTCTACATAGTTCTCGAACCCGTAGGGTCCGCACGCTTAAAGTTCTGTGACGATCGGTATTATGAGTTTTTGTATTTTGATGTACCGAAGGTAGTTTGTGTTGGAAATATGCCCTAGAGGCAATAATAAAATGGTTATTATTATATTTCCTTGTTCATGATAATTGTCTATTGTTCATGCTATAATTGTATTAACTGGAAACCGTAATACATGTGTGAATACATAGACCACAACATGTCCCTAGTAAGCCTCTAGTTGACTAGCTCGTTGATCAATAGATGGTTATGGTTTCCTGACCATGGACATTGGATTTCATTGATAACGGGATCACATCATTAGGAGAATGATGTGATGGACAAGACCCAATCCTAAGCATAGCACAAGATCGTGTAGTTCGTTTGCTAGAGCTTTTCTAATGTCAAGTATCATTTCCTTAGACCATGAGATTGTGCAACTCCCGGATACCGTAGGAATGCTTTGGGTGTACCAAACGTCACAACGTAACTAGGTGGCTATAAAGGTGCACTACAGGTATCTCCGAAAGTGTCTGTTGGGTTGGCACGAATCGAGACTGGGATTTGTCACTCCGTATGACGGAGAGATATCTCTGGGCCCACTCGGTAATGCATCATCATAATGAGCTCAATGTGACTAAGGAGTTAGTCACGGGATCATGTATTACGGTACGAGTAAAGTGACTTGTCGGTAACGAGATTGAACAAGGTATTGGGATACCGACGATCGAATCTCGGGCAACTAACATACCGATAGACAAAGGGAATTGTATACGGGATTGATTGAATCCTCGACATCGTGGTTCATCCGATGAGATCACCGAGGAGCATGTGGGAGCCAACATGGGTATCCAGATCCCGCTGTTGGTTATTGACCGGAGAGTCATCTCAGTCATGTCTGCGTGTCTCCCGAACCCATAGGGTCTACACACTTAAGGTTCAGTGACGCTAGGGTTGTAGAGATATTAGTATGCGGTAACCCGAAAGTTGTTCGGAGTCCCGGATGAGATCCCGGATGTCACGAGGAGTTCCGGAATGGTCCGGAGGTAAAGATTTATATATGGGAAGTCTTATTTTGGTCGCCGGAAAAGTTTCGCGCATTATCGGTATTGTACCGGGAGTGCCGAAAGGGGTCCGGGGGTCCACCTGCCCCGGGGGGGCACATGGGCTGTAGGGGTGTGCGCCTTGGCCTATATGGGCCAAGGGCACCAGCCCCAAGAGGCCCATGCGCCAAGAGATAAGGGAAAGGGAGAGTCCTAAAAGGGGAAGGCACCTCCTAGGTGCCTTGGGGAGGATGGACTCCTCCCTGGCCGGACCCTTCCTTGGAGGAAGGGCCAAGGCTGCGCCCTCCCTCTCCCTTGCCCCTATATATATGTGGGGGGGAGGCAGCCATACCCCAAGCCCTGGCGCCTCCCTCCCTCCCGTGACACCTCTTCCTCCCCGCTTGCGCTTGGCGAAGCCCTGCCGGGATCCCGCTACTTCCACCACCACGCCGTCGTGCTGCTGGATCTCCATCAACTTCTCCTCCCCCCTTGCTGGATCAAGAAGGAGGAGACGTCCCCGCTCCGTACGTGTGTTGAACGCGGAGGTGCCGTCCGTTCGGCGCTAGGATCATCGGTGATTTGGATCACGACGAGTACGACTCCATCAACCCCGTTCTCTTGAACGCTTCCGCTCGCCATCTACAAGGGTATGTAGATGCACTCCTCTCTCTCGTTGCTAGATGACTCCATAGATTGATCTTGGTGACACGTAGGAAAATTTTGAATTATTGCTACGTTCCCCAACAGTGGTATCAGAGCCAGGTCTATGCGTAGATTCTATGCACGAGTAGAACACAAAGTAGTTGTGGGCGATGATTTTTTTAATTTGCTTGCCGTTACTAGTCTTATCTTGATTCGGCGGCATTGTGGGATGAAGCGGCCCGGACCGACCTTACACGTACTCTTACGTGAGACAGGTTCCACCGACTGACATGCACTTGATGCATAAGGTGGCTAGCGGGTGTCTGTCTCTCCCACTTTAGTTGGATCAGATTCGATGAAAAGGGTCCTTATGAAGGGTAAATAGCAATTGGCATATCACCGTTGTGTCTTTTGCGTAGGTAAGAAACGTTCTTGCTAGAAACCCATAGCAGCCACGTAAAACATGCAACAACAATTAGAAGACGTCTAACTTGTTTTTGCAGGGTATGCTATGTGATGTGATATGACCAAAAGGATGTGATGAATTATATATGTGATGTATGAGATTGATCATGTTCTTGTAATAGGAATCACGACTTGCATGTCGATGAGTATGACAACCGGCAGGAGCCATAGGAGTTGTCTTAATTTATTGTATGACCTGCGTGTCAATGAAAACGCCATGTAATTACTTTACTTTATTGCTAACCGTTAGCCATACTAGTAGAAGTAATAGTTGGCGAGACAACTTCATGAAGACACGATGATGGAGATCATGGTGTCATACCGGTGAAGAAGGTGATCATGCCGCGCCTCGAAGATGGAGATCAAAGGCGCAAGATGATATTGGCCATATCATGTCACTTTATGATTTGCATGTGATGTTTGTCATGTTTACATCTTATTTGCTTAGAACGACGGTAGCATAAATAAGATGATCCCTCACTAAAATTTCAAGAGATGTGTTCCCCCTAACTGTGCACCGTTGCGAAGGTTCGTTGTTTCGAAGCACCACGTGATGATCGGGTGTGATAGATTCTAACGTTCGCATACAACGGGTGTTGACGAGCCTAGCATGTACAGACATGGCCTCGGAACACAAGCAAAACACTTAGGTTGACTTGACGAGCCTAGCATGTACAGACATGGCCTCGGAACACAAGAGACCGAAAGGTCGAACATGAGTCGTATAGTAGATACGATCAACATGGAGATGTTCACCGATGATGACTAGTCCGTCTCACGTGATGATCGGACACGGCCTAGTCGATTCGGATCATGTATCACTTAGATGACTAGAGGGATGTCTATCTAAGTGGGAGTTCATTAAATAATCAGATGAACTTAATTATCATGAACATAGTCAAAAGGTCTTTGCAAATAATGTCATAGCTTATGCTTTAGTTCTACTAAGATATGTTCCTAGAGAAAATTTAGTTGAAAGTTGATAGTAGCAATTATGCGGACTGGGTCCGTAAACTGAGGATTGTCCTCATTGCTGCACAGAAGGCTTATGTCCTTAATGCACCGCTCGGTGTGCTGAACCTCGAGCGTCGTTTGTGGATGTTGCGAACATCTGACATACACGTTTTGATGACTACGTGATAGTTCAGTGCGTAATGTTGAACAGTTTAAAATTGTGGCACCAAAGACGGTTTTGAAACGTCGCAGAACATATGAGATGTTCCAAAGACTGAAATTGGGATTTCAGACTAGTGCCCACGTCAAGAGGTATGAGACCTCTGACAAGTTTCTTAAGCCTGCAAACTAAGGGAGAAAAGCTCAATCGTTGAGCATGTGTTCAGATTGTCTGAGTACTACAATCACTTGAATCGAGTGGGAGTTAATCTTCCAGATGAGATAGTGATGGTTCTCCATAGTCACTGCCACCAAGCTATTAGAGCTTCGTGATGAACTATAACATATCAGGGATAGACATGATGATCCTTGAGCAACTCGCGATGTTTGACACCGCGAAAGTAGAAATCAAGTAGGAGCATCAATTGTTGATGGTTAGTAAAACCACTAGTTTCTAGAAGGGCAAGGGCAAGAAGGGATACTTCATGAAACGACAAATCAGTTGCTGCTCTAGTGAAGAAACCCAAGGTTGAACCCAAACCCAAGACTAAGTGCTTCTGAAATGAGGGGAACGGTCACTGAAGCAGAACTACCCTAGATACTTCGTAGATGAGAAGGCTGGCAAGGTTGACAGAAGTATATTGGATATACATTATATTAATGTGTACTTTACTAGTACTCCTAGTAGCACCAGGGTATTAGATACCGGTTCGGTTGCTAAGTGTTAGTAACTCGAAATAAAAGCTGCGGAATAAACGGAGACTAGCTAAAGGTGAGATGACGATATGTGTTTCCAAGGTTGATGTGATCAAGCATCGCATGCTCCCTCTACCATTGAGATTGGGGTTAAACCTGAATAATTGTTATTTGGTGTTTGTGTTAAGCATAGACATGATTGGATTATGTTTATCGCAATACGGTTATTCATTAAAGGAGAATAATGGTTACTCTGTCTATTTGAATAATACCTTCAATGGTCTTGCACCTAAAATAAATGGTTTATTGAATCTCGATCGTAGTGATACACATGTTCATGCCAAAAGATATAAGATAGTAATGATAGTACCACATACTTGTGGCACTGCTATTTGAGTCATATTGGGATAAAACGCATGAAGAAGCCCCATGTTGATGGATCTTTGGACTCACTCGTTTTTGAAAAGATTGAGACATGCGAACCATGTCTATTGGTATATATGCATGAAGAAACTCCATACAGATGGATCATTTGGACTCACTTGATTTTGAATCACTTGAGACATGCAAATCATACCACATGGGCAAGATGACTGAAAGGCCTCGTTTTCAGTGAGATGGAACAAGAGAGCAACTTGTTGGAAGTAATACATCGTGATGTGTGCAATCCAATGAGTGCTGAGGCACGCAGTGAATATCATTATGCTCTTACTTCACAGATGATTTGAGTAGATGCTAAGTATGTTTACTTGATGAACACAAGTCTGAATTATTGAAAGGTTCAAGTAATTTCAGAGTGAAGTTGAAGATCGTCGTGACAAGAGGATACAAATGTCTATGATATGATCATAGAGATGAATATCTGAGTTACGAGTTTGGCACACAATTAAGAAATTGTGGAAATTGTTTCACGACTAATACCGCCTGGAACACCATAGTGTGATGGTGTGTCCGAACATCATAACTGCACCCTATTGGATATAGTGCATACCATGATGTCTCTTATCGAATTACCACTATCATTTATGGGTTAGGCATTAGAGACAACCACATTCACTTTAAATAGGGCACCACGCAATTCCGTTAAGACGACACCATATGAACTATGGTTTAGAGAAAGCTAAGCTGTCGTTTCTTAAAAGTTTGGGGCTGCGACGCTTATGTGAAAAAGTTTCAGGCTGATAAGCTCGAACCCAAAGCGGATAAATGCATCTTCATAGAATACCCAAAACAGTTGGGTATACCTCCTATTTCAGATCTGGAAGCAAAGTGATTGTTTCTAGAAACAGGTCCTTTCTCAAGGAAAAGTTTCTCTCGAAAGAATTGAGTGGGAGGATGGTGGAGACTTGATGAGGTTATTGAACCATGACTTCAACTAGTGTGTAGCAGGGCACAGGAAGTTGTTCCTGTGGCACCTACACCAATTGAAGTGGAAGCTTATGATAGTGATCATGAAACTTCGGATCAAGTCACTACCAAACCTCGTAGGACGACAAGGATGCGTACTACTTCAGAGTGGTACGTAATCCTGTCTTGGAAGTCATGTTGCTAGACAACAATGAACCTACGAGCTATGAAGAAACGATGGTGGGTCCAGATTCCGACGAATGGCTCAAGGCCATAAAATCCGAGAGAGGATCCATGTATAAAACAAAGTGTAGACTTTGGAAGAACTACTTGATGGTCGTAAGGCTGTTGGGTGCAGATGGATTTTAAAAGGAAGACGGACAATGATGGTAAGTGTCACCATTAAGAAAGCTCGACTTGTCGTTAAGATGTTTTCCGGCAAGTTCAAGGAGTTGACTGCGATGAGACTTTCTCACTCGTAGCGATGCTAAGAGTCTGTTGGAATTATATTGGCAGTTACTGCATTATTTATGAAATCTTGCAGATAGGATGTCAAAACATTGTTTCCTCGACGATTTTCTTGAGGAAAGGTTGTATGTGATACAACCAGAAGGTTTTGTTAATCCTGAAAGATGCTAACAAGTATGCAAAGCTCCAGCAATCCTTCTAAGGATTGGAGTAAGCATCTCGGAGTTGGAATGTACGCTTTGATGAGATGATCATAGATTTTGGGTTTTTTACAAAGTTTATGAGAAACTTGTATTTCCAAAGAAGTGAGTGGGAGCACTATAGAATTTTTGATGAGTATATGTTGTTAACATATTGTTGATCAGAAATGATGTAGAATTTCTGGAAAGCATCCAGGGTTATTTGAAAAGTGTTTTTCAATGGAAAACCTGGATTAAGCTACTTGAACATTGAGCATCAAGATCTATAAGGATAGATCAAAAACGCTCAATGGTACTTTCAAATGAATACATACCGTGACAAGATTTTGAAGGAGTTCAAAATAGATCAGCAAAGAAGGAGTTCTTGGCTGTGTTACAAGGTGTGAGTATTGAGTAAGACTGAAGACCTGACCACGGCAGAAGAGAGAGAAAGGACAAAGGTCGTCCCCTATGCTTTAGACGTAGGCTCTACAATATGCTATGCTGTGTACCGCACCTGAAGTGTGCCTTGCCATAAGTTAGTCAAGGGGTACAATAGTGATCCGGGAATGGATCACATGACAGCGGTCGAACTTATCCGTAGTATCTAGTGGACTAAGGAATTTTCTCGATTATGGAGGTGGTAAAAGAGTTCGTCATAAAGGGTTACGTCGATGCAAACTTTGACACTACTCCGGATGACTCTGAGTAGTAAACCGGATTCGTATAGTAGAGCAGTTATTTGGAATAGCTCCTAGTAGCGTGTGGTAGCTGCATCTACAAGATGACATAGAGATTTGTAAAGCACACACGGATCTGAATGTTGCAGACTCGTTGACTAAAACCTCTCTCGTAAGCATGACATGATCAAACCCTAGAACTCATTGAGTGTTAATCACATGGTGATGTGAACTAGATTATTGACTCTAGTAAACTCTTGGGTATTAGTCACATGGCGATGTGAACTTTGAGTGTTAATCACATGGTGATGTGAACTAGATTATTGACTCTAGTGCAAGTGGGAGACTGTTGGAAATATGCCCTAGAGGCAATAACAAAATGGTTATTATTATATTTCCTTGTTCATGATAATTGTCTATTGTTCATGCTATAATTGTATTAACTGGAAACCGTAATACATGTGTGAATACATAGACCACAACATGTCCCTAGTAAGCCTCTAGTTGACTAGCTCGTTGATCAATAGATGGTTATGGTTTCCTGACCATGGACATTGGATGTCATTGATAACGGGATCACACCATTAGGAGAATGATGTGATGGACAAGACCCAATCCTAAGCATAACACAAGATCGTGTAGTTCGTTTGCTAGAGCTTTTCTAATGTCAAGTATCATTTCCTTAGACCATAAGATTGTGCAACTCCCGGATACCGTAGGAATGCTTTGGGTGTAGCAAACGTCACAACGTAACTGGGTGGCTATAAAGGTGCACTACAGGTATCTCCGAAAGTGTCTGTTGGGTTGGCACGAATCGAGACTGGGATTTGTCACTCCGTATGACGGAGAGATATCTCTGGGCCCACTCGGTAATGCATCATCATAATGAGCTCAATGTGACTAAGGAGTTAGTCACGGGATCATGTATTACGGTACGAGTAAAGTGACTTGTCGGTAACGAGATTGAACAAGGTATTGGGATACCGACGATCGAATCTCGGGCAACTAACATACCGATAGACAAAGGGAATTGTATACGGGATTGATTGAATCCTCGACATCGTGGTTCATCCGATGAGATCATCGAGGAGCATGTGGGAGCCAACATGGGTATCCAGATCCCGCTGTTGGTTATTGACCGGAGAGTCGTCTCAGTCATGTCTGCGTGTCTCCCGAACCCATAGGGTCTACACACTTAAGGTTCGGTGACGCTAGGGTTGTAGAGATATTAGTATGCGGTAACCCGAAAGTTGTTCGGAGTCCCGGATGAGATCCCGGATGTCACGAGGAGTTCCGGAATGGTCCGGAGGTAAAGATTTATATATGGGAAGTCTTATTTTGGTCGCCGGAAAAGTTTCGCGCATTATCGGTATTGTACCGGGAGTGCTGAAAGGGGTCTGGGGGTCCACCTGCCCCGGGGGGCCACATGGGCTGTAGGGGTGTGCGCCTTGGCCTATATGGGCCAAGGGCACCAGCCCCAAGAGGCCCATGCGCCAAGAGATAAGGGAAAGGGAGAGTCCTAAAAGGGGAAGGCACCTCCTAGGTGCCTTGGGGAGGATGGACTCCTCCCTGGCCGCACCCTTCCTTGGAGGAAGGGCCAAGGCTGCGCCCCCCCTCTCCCTTGCCCCTATATATATGTGGGGGGGAGGCAGCCATACCCCAAGCCCTGGCGCCTCCCTCCCTCCCGTGACACCTCTTCCTCCCCGCTTGCGCTTGGCGAAGCCCTGCCGGGATCCCGCTACTTCCACCACCACGCCGTCGTGCTGCTGGATCTCCATCAACTTCTCCTCCCCCCTTGCTGGATCAAGAAGGAGGAGACGTCCCCGCTCCGTACGTGTGTTGAACGCGGAGGTGCCGTCCGTTCGGCGCTAGGATCATCGGTGATTTGGATCACGACGAGTACGACTCCATCAACCCCGTTCTCTTGAACGCTTCCGCTCGCCATCTACAAGGGTATGTAGATGCACTCCTCTCTCTCGTTGCTAGATGACTCCATAGATTGATCTTGGTGACACGTAGGAAAATTTTGGATTATTGCTACGTTCCTCAACAGTTTGGAGTCCCGGATATGGTCACGGACATGACGAGGAGTCTCGAAATGGTCGATACATAAAGATCGATATATTGGAAGCCTATATTTGGACATCGAAATGGTTCCGGGTGAAATCGGGATTTTACCGGAGTATCGGGAGGTTACCGAAACCCCCCGGTAATTGTATGGGCCTCGATGGGCCATAGTGGAGAGAGAGAGGACGCCAGGGCAGGCCGCGCGCCCCCTCCCCCTCTGGTCCGAATTGGACTAGGAGGGGGGCGGCGCCCCCCTTTCCTTCCTCCCTCTCTCCCCCTTCCTTCTCTCCTAGTCCAGCTAGGGAAGGGGGGGGAATCCTACTCCCGGTGGGAGTAGGACTCCTCCAGGGCGCGCCATAGCTATGCCGGCCTTCCCCCTGCACTCCTTTATATACGTGGCCAGGGGGCACCCCATAGACACACAAGTTGATCATTGATCTCTCTTAGCCGTGTGCGGTGCCCCCCCCACCATAATCCACCTCGGTCATATCGTAGTGGTGCTTAGGCGAAGCCCTGCGTCGGTAGCTTCATCAACATCATCATCACGCCGTCGTGCTGACGAAACTCTTCCCCGAAGCTCTACTGGATCGTGAGTTCGCGGGACGTCACCGAGCTGAACATGTGCAGATCGCGGAGGTGCCGTACGTTCGGTACTGAGGATCGGTCGATCGTGAAGACGTACGGCTACATCAACCGCGTTGTCATAACGCTTCCGCTTTCGGTCTACGAGGGTACGTGGACACACTCTCCCTCTTGTTGCTATGCATCACCATGATCTTGCATGTGCTTAGGAATTTTTTTAAAATTACTACGTTTCCCAACAATAATACCATGTATACATAGGTTATCTCACCAACAGAGCTTTGGATTTTTGGAAGTAACTATATGTATCATCTGGCTTAAAATGGTTATGTTTTGAATCGATATTTATAGTTGTTTGTTCAGAATCATATCATCCTTGCTTGAATCTTGTATTTAGATTGAACGGTTATTAGCAATGACTTGTAAATACACAATTATCTCCCAGCCTCTTGACAAATAACAAAACAATACTTTTCTTATTGCCATGATATTCCGCACAACAACCATATTTCACGTGATGAGCCAAAACGTGCTATTTTTTCACTAAAAATGTAATCCCTCCGGTCCATCGGAGGAGTTACTTTTTTAATGAAAAAATAGCACGTTTATTATGGAAATGAATCAATATGAAAATGACTTCAGTACAAAGTTATACTAAATCAACATCGATTAATATGGATATGAGGGGGTATATGAAATGACTTCACTACAAAGTTGTTTTAAAGCAGTGTCAGTTAATATGGTTTGAAGAGAGTATATGAAATGACTTCAGTTGTGACAAGGCTGCTTTCTTCCCCAGCTTTCATCTCTATTTTGAGTTTTACGAAACACGACAATGATATTATTATTGATTAAACGGCACACGCTTGCTGCTGATACAATCCGGGCACCAGCTTACGCAAACCCTTCATTTCAAGTCAAGTAAGAACTAAGCATTTGTGTAGAAATCACAGTTCGCAAATGGAGCTTGAAATGAAAGTAGCAGAACCATACACACAAGCTGCGATAGCTTGATGCTACAGAGATAAAGCTGGTCCCCGGAAATAATTCTCCGGTTCAATGCGTAGGATCCGTCAGCTCAGTGGCGGAGGACATGGCCCGGTTGGTTTCTTGTCTTCTGGCCCTGGCGTCCTAGTGCACCCTCGCTTGCAAGCAAGGCCCGCAATGATGGCACGCCCCCCATGATCTTGACCGAGCTTTGCTACACCTAATCATTCGTTAAGAGCAACTCCAACGGGCCGATCCAAACTGACGGCGATTTCGTCAGCTTTTTGTTCGTTTGGGTCGGCCGCCCGCCCGGTGTCCATCCTGTTTTTCATATGGGTCGGCAGCGCGGCCAACGCGCCAACCTATATGTGCAGGCGTGGCTGGCTGGCCGCCCAATTTTGCATTGCATTTAACATATTGTGAAATGAAAATTTAACAAACAAAATAGTCCGCCCAAATAAATAGTATTACATGCCAAATAAAAATAAAAATGTTTCACATAGTTTTGCAAACGAATAAAAGAAGATACATCTATTGGTTGCCAACCTGAGTCCACATATGCTCAACCAAATCATTTTGAAGTTGCACGTGAGTTTCTCAATCACGCATGTCTTCATGAAACTGAGTGAACTGCTCAAATGTTGCCGCTACTCCATGCTTAGGCACAACATTCTCACCCTGAAACTGAAAGCATTGATCGTACAGACGTTTCGGGCGCTCGTCTTCTACGATCATATTGTGCATGATCACACAAGCAGTCATCACCTCCCATAGTTTCTGCGTGCTCCAAGTATTAGCAGGATACCAAACGATGCCCTATCGAGATTGCAAAACACCAAAGGCACGCTCGATATCCTTTCTAGCACTCTCTTGCTCTTGGGCAAATCTTTTCCTTTTCTCTCCAACAGGGTTGGGTATTGTCTTTACAATAGTGGTCCACTGAGGATAGATACCGTCACCCAAATAGTACCCTTTGTCGTAGTTGTGGCCGTTGACAGTAAAGTTCACCGGTGGGCTGTTGCCTTCGGCAAGCCTAGCAAACGCCGGCGAGCGCTGAAGCACGTTGATATCATTGTGTGATCCAGCCATGCCAAAGAAAGAGTGCCAGATCCAGAGATCTTGAGACGCCACAGCCTCTAGTATGACAGTGCAAGCCCTGACATGTCCCTTATACTGCCCTTGCCAAGCAGAAGGGCAGTTCTTCCACTCCCAGTGCATGCAGTCTATGCTGCCAAGCATCCCCGGGAAGCCCTTGCTAGCATTCATCGCCAACAAACGGGCTGTATCTGCAGCTGTCGGCTCTCTCAAGTACTCAGGGCCAAACACAGCAATCACAGCCTTGCAGAACTTATACAGGGACTCTAGGCATGTAGACTCGCTCATATGGACGTACTCGTCAATGAGATCACCGGGCACTCCGTATGCAAGCATTCGGATGGCGGCAGTGCATTTCTGATAAGAGGAGAAACCAATCTTGCCGACGGCATCCTCTTTGCACTCAAAGTAGTCATCATAGCCGACCACTCCCTCTCTAATACGGTTGAAAACATGCCTACTCATACGGAACCAGCGGCGGAATTTGTGATGTTTGAACAACGGGTTTGTTGTATCAAAGTAGTCCTTCCAGAGAAGGAAATGTCCGCTCTCTTGGTTACGATTCAACGCCGGAAGGTGGCCCGGAATGGAGCCACGGAACAACGGGCGCTGGTTGTTGAGGTGGTGATGGACCAACACGGCAGCCAATATCTCATCCTTGTCTTCGGACGACGAACTGTCGGAGTCGCAAATGAAATTGTGGAAAAAGAACTCGTCGGCGGAGTCCATTTTCGTACCTTGGCAAATTGTCGAACAACTTGCGGGCATCGAAGAAGGAGACGGCCGGCGAGGGAAGACGCGGCGCCCACAGACCAGCTAGCTGCCCTGCCGGCGCCCGACGAGTGTGACGGCGTCCGACGAGCGTGCCGGTCGTATGTGGCGGGGGCGGTGAGGCGTCTTCTTGGTCGCGGGCGGCTGTGCGGTGGGGGAAGCGACGGCGGGAACTAGTTTGCTCCCCGGCGGCGGCGGGCGACTGGGGGCAGGGGCGGCGTTGCTGGGCGGATGTGGAGGCGGCGGCAGCTGGAAGAGTCGCCGCAAAAATGGGCGGCGGTGTCGGTGACGGAGGAGGCGGGGGGCGAGGGTTGCTTGTTGGCCGGGGGGAGGGAGGCCAATGTGCCACAGACCAGTGGGCCCGGGAACAGGAATAGGGGACCGCACGCGCGTCCGTCTTGTGTCCGCGCCGATGCAAATCAGGCTAAAAAATGGGCCGCCCGCGGACAAAAAATATACGCGCGTCCGTTTAGGTCGACACGTTGGGCCGTTTTTTCTGTCCGCGCCGACCCAAACGGACGGCCGCGGACGAAATAGGTCGCCCCATTGGAGTTGCTCTAAGACGGCACGTTGATTGCCCATGCAACGCGGGACGACGCGTGCACCGCGGGGTACGTAGTGCTTGGCGCAAAGTCATCGTCATATCCACTATACTAGTGCTAGTATGATGATGTGCTGATAATGGATGGAGCAAGTGAATTTTCTCTCCCTTTTGTTCGGTTGTCTATTTAAAGACGTCCTATCCTATTTAAAAAGGCTAAAGGCCTACTGGAATGGAATGAGGCTACGGAAAAGGGCTCGGAGCAGTACCAAGATTCGTCTGAGAATGAGTTGGTCATGTCGCCAACTGTTTTGGCTAGAAAGAAAGCATGGCTAGCTAGCTAGGAACGTTGCTGCACATACGATCACCCATCATCCGGACGAGATGCGTGGACCACCACACAATATCATCCAAAGTGCGTCGACGTCTCGACGGTCCATTTCTGGGTGCAACGAACAAGGGTGCTATTCACCAAAGTAAAATGAACTAGTACTACAAAATTCTTCCTCCATGCCGTGGTAGCGGTGATGGACGGAAAGTACGAGCTCAGCAGGACGGGGAAACTAGCAGCGTGAGAAGCAGCAGAGCCCCACCTGACCTTTTCCTTTCCCGGCGACGGTTCGCTCGCGTGCCCGGTGTCTGGGCGAGATCTGGAACCAGAAGAAGAAAGAAAGAAGACCGCCCCACACGCGGCTTGCAGTTGCAGGTGGATCACGTCAGGGCATCATGATCATGGTAACCCGCACTGGGAGTGGGATGTTGGCGCCCGTCGCAGCACCCGCCAGGAGATCCGCGCTCGTGTGTTTCCCCGCCGCGGTGCACCCAATCGAAGCCCCGCAACCTCTGCCCCCAGCCGCACCGACCTTCGTCATCATGCAAAGCCAAAGCCCAAAGAGAGGACGGCGCAGAATTACCATGAGGATCAGCACATATTTTTACCTTTTTGTTCGTAAAGCAAAGCAAGCGCACCACAAAAACAAAGCGGGTCACCACCGGCCGTAGTAATCAGTCACGGTCTCCAACCTCGTTTAACCGCCTCTGACTGAAACAGCATGCGGCGTGCGTGCGCCTGCCGCTGCAGCTGTTAGCTGTCACGTTGCATGTCTGCCACGCGCGGCCCGGCTCGGCCATCTCGCTGCCTCCGGGCCCCATGACCGGGTGCCGCTACGGGGCCCAGCGCGCAGTGGCAGCCGCGAGGCGTGTTCCATACACGGTTCGGCTTTCGCATCCGAGTACCAGGATCTGTATACTCTGTAGGCCACGTTCTGTTTAGCTGTGGGTGGTACAGTAGCTAATTCCGCTGTCACCATGAGAGGGCAGGATCGACAACTCCGTGCCGTGCTAGGGTGGGGCCGCGGTACTGTGACTGACAGGAATTTCACGTTACTGCAGGGATGGGATGTTGGGGGTCGTCCTGCCTACGTTTGTTGGCCATAAAAGCCGAGATAAGCTTCCGGATAACTAACGAGAAACTCGCGACTTTGCAGTGTAATCAAGTCCTCTCAACGATCTGTTTCCTTTTCGCGTTGCAGGTAAACCGTACGTACTTGCGATCTCGCCCCGTAAATAAATGTTAGACTTGTGACGAAGAAGGCGTCCTTCCATGGCCATAGAATTTTGCTGCAAACGACCGGCGCTCGTCTCTCGATTAATATCGCGGCCGTGCCAGCGGGCCGCCATAGGACATTCTCTGTCAAATAAACTCAGGATCAGGTACTTGCACCTACTACTAGTACAATATTTTCCAGCAGTATTTTTTTCTCTTAGCAATTGATCATTTTCTAGTTTTCTTAAAAATCGTAGTATACACGACGGCTCAAACAATTCACGGGCACTTACTTACCTTGGGTCCAAATACTTGCACAGGACTCGTGCAACCCCACATTGTCCCGGTTAAAGCATATTTGGCCCTTTTTACTCGAGTGCGGTTCGTCGAAATCGCTGCTTTCAGTAAAGAAAACGAATCTTCATGGATCTCCAAGCAAATGAGTGAGCTGAGGCGACGATCGACAACAAACCTTAAGGCCCTAGCCACTTATTATTAATATCCATAGACTACACCAATAAGCGCACCCATCCAGGCTCATGGAAACACGAGAACCGGATAGAAAAATATATCTACTTATTGTAATGCACGACCTCCTATTGACCATAACACGACCATTTTTTTATGATAAAAGAATGACGCCTTGATTCTTTCCATGGAACATACAATACTCCCTCCTTTCCGGTTTATAGGGCTCAATTCAAAAACTCACTAACCAAGGTAGATGGTGAGTGATGGAATAATTTTTGTAGTTTGCAAAAACACTCAATTAATGCGCTTGTTTTCCTCAAACAATTGTGTTTACCAATGCATTAATTACAGTGCATGCATGCATAAAGCACATGCATTGGTCAATTTTCTTTTAATACTTGCATGCAATGATTTAATACCCCTTAAAATTTGAACATGTGATGAGAACAACCAAATTGAGCCTTATAAAACGGGAAAACTAAAATTTTAAGATAAGCCTTATAAAGCGGAAAGAAGGAAGTACTACACAAACACCACAACTAAATGCTTCAAACAAAAACTGGAGTATAAGGCTAGTCATAGTGCATTTCAAGAAATTTTTACTTATGTGGCAAGTATTTAATGTGAGGTGGTAACATAATATGTTACTGTAACATAGCGCTTCCCAAGACAAGATGAGTCTGCAAGCCAATAAATGAAGCCATCTATGACACTACTATCATGTTACTTTAGGTAGTAATTTAGACTAGTGTAATGCCCACTATGACCAGCCTAAACAAACAAGGCCGGCCAAATGGAAGCTACTTATCCCTTTAATCTTCTTGCATTTTAATGAACACGAACAAAATCGGAAACAATTAAATGGGGCCTTCTTTATCTTAGTATTAGTATTTTAATGAGAACACAAAAGAAGTCGTCAACACAGGAATGGAAACAGGCAGTCAGACCTGTGTTGGTGGTGCGAGACCACTAATCTCCAGGGGCAGTTGGGTAACTCCACCACCCCAACTGAAGTCGTGGAGCGGAGGGCGCAGCCGCCCGCATCCAACGGTCCAAACCGGAGCCTCCAATCCACAGACAGCTCACGCGCACCCCGCCCCTCCGTCCCCGCAGTATCCACGAGAGTGCCACCGTCCGGCCGGCGCAGTCCGGCGCTGCCCGCAGGGGCACATCAGTAATTCGCTTTTCTCTGCTCTAAATATTTTCGCCAGCGGCCTAAGTAACGGATCAAGAGCAAAGGGGAAAAAGACACAAGAGGCATGGTGGAGGCAGGGGACGGAGGTTTGAAATTGTGAGGGAGAAGCGAAACAAAAGCCCCGAGGGGAGCGGGGGGAGAGAGGGAGATAGCGAGCGGAGTAATTGCGTTTTTGTTGGGGTTTTCGTCCTGATTCGGGAGTGGAGGTTGAGTGGGGGGAGAAATCATCCTGTTTCTCCGGTGCTGCTCGCTTTTGATGCGTTTCTTGGGCGATTTCTGCTGCCGCTGCCGCTTCTAGTGCCTTGATTCGGAGCAGGCTTTGCTTTGGTTTCGGGTTCTTTCGCCTTTCCTTTCGCCAGAGATCGCCGGCTTTTGCCGCTGCCCAGGCGTGGCCGTGCCGTCCCCTCTTCCCTTGAAAAATCGCGCGAAGTCTGGGTTCTTTTCACCCCCGTCCCTCGGTGCGGCACCGCCAAAATCTGTCCTTGGCGCCTGCGATTGGTGCTGTTTTCGGGGCCGGGAGTGTGAGATTTCGACAGATTTCTTGGGGGGATTTTGAGGCCTCCTGGTGCCTGGTCGCGTAATTCGGGGTTTGGGTGGGTGTCGCTTTCGGGCCCTTGCCGAGCCAGGGGGGTTCATGCGCCTGGAGTTGGCGCTGATTTGATGAGAAATGGACAAGTTCCTGGCCTCCACGGCGCTCTGCTGTAAGATTTGGCGTATTGCCGTGTGAGCCCTTGCGTGCGCTCACTGGTTTGGTCCGGTGGCTTGTTGATTCCTCGGCGGTGATGCTCTCTGCAGCCGCCGTGATGGCGCCAGTCCCGGCCGCTCCCAAGAGCTCCCTCGAGGTCTTGCTCGAGACCATAAAGAAGCGCGACGAGCGGCCCAAGGATGAGCCGCCGGCATTGCCGGCCCGCCCGACGTGCCGTGGCCGTCTGCCCAGGGCAAGACGGTCGCCGACGCCTCCTAGGGTTCATCTCGAGGATGGAGTGGCAGAGGGTGCTGCAGCGGATACTGACAAGAAGCCGGAAGCTGTACCGGATACTGACAAGAAGCCGGAAGCTGTGAATGAGAATAAGCCAGAGATTGAGAAGGAGAATACGCCAGAGGTCAAGAAGGAGATTGGTGGGCAGGAGGCCAAGGAGGGGAAGGCTGTAAATGGTCGCATCTTTGGGGCCAAGAGAAAGCTATGCAGTGTGGAACCAGTGGACGAGTCTCCATATGTTGAGAACCTCCACGAGGAAAGGAAGGATGCAATGGCCTGCAAGGAGCATCCCTCTCCTTATTTTTCCTCAGCAAGAGCAAAGAGAAATGGGAAGCCAGTGTTTACTGATTCCATGGACTATGTCCTCCAGAAGGTTAGAATCTCATTGTTGGTGAAATTCATGAGATTTATCCTATTATCATGTGAACAAAGTAACAGATAACATGTTGCAACAAGTTCAATTTGTCTCTGTAGCATAGAATTAGGCTGAATACTTTCTCTGATATGATGGCAAAACTCGTTCAGTATTTAACACCAAGAAATGTTAATCAAATTACTACTCACATATGTTTTTACATATTTACTTACAACTCCCTTCTGTATCTACAAAAGAATTTAATGTTTTTTCTATAAGTATATAGGACTTATTATCCCGACATTTAGAAGTAGACGAAGCCACTGTTTTTTAATGCTCGTTCATGGTCAGGAAAGCATATACATACTTGCTTTGGCCTATGTGTCAAGTAATTTGGCATGTTACGGTGATCCTCACAATATAAATATGTTGGATAAACAGAACAATTTTGCATGTGCTTGGAATTAGTTCTGATATTAACCCTTTCCTTTGATGATTTGAGTCTGATGTTATGGTAGAAAAAATGAGGCAAAGCAATAATATTTTAATTGTTTTTCAGAAGCTACGGGTTTGGTGTTCTGCATCAGATGAGAAGTGGGAACTTGGACAGATTGAATCAATTTCTGGAGATGACGTCGAAATACACCTTGTTAATGGAGAAGTGAGTCTCATGTTGCTGTGATGGTATAGCTATTTGGGTAAACTTTGGTATCATTGTTACTTATATTTTGTTTGCGCAGGTTTTGACGCTGCCACCAGAAAGACTTTTGCCTGCCAACCCTGATATTCTAGATGGAGTGGATGATTTGATCCAGATGAGCTACTTAAATGAACCTTCTGTCCTTTACAATCTGCAATACCGATACTCTCGTGATCTTATCTACGTACGCACTATCCACCAAGCTCTAGATTGTTCATGGTCCAGTCAATGTCTCTTCATTTGTGTTCTCTTATCCTTGCAGACAAAAGCAGGACCTGTTCTGATTGCTATCAACCCACTGAAAGAGGTTCCACTCTATGGGAAAGATTTCATCAGAAAATACAGACAGAAGCTCACAAATGATCCACATGTGTATGCAATTGCTGATATAGCTTTTAATGAAATGCTAAGAGGTAGGTGTTTAAAAGGAGTAGGCAGTTTTATAGGATTGTTTTGCAAGATTTATCTTCTAATGCAACTTATGATACCTTGCAGATGGCATAAACCAATCTATAATAATAAGGTCAGAATGATCTACTTTGCCCTTTATAATAGTAATCACAGTATCTTAAAAGCTCTGGGTTGCCCAATCTTAACCTGGTCTCTATGATGTTTGTCTTATTTCAGTGGTGAAAGTGGAGCAGGAAAAACTGAAACAGCTAAAATTGCGATGCAGTATTTGGCTGCTCTAGGGGGAGCTAATGGAATGGAGTCTGAAGTTCTACAGACCAATGTTATTCTGGAAGCATTAGGGAATGCAAAAACATCAAGAAATGATAACTCGAGCCGATTTGTGAGTTTATCTTTAGTGACATCTTGTCAATTCATCATTCTTAGGTAATTCTTGTGACACCTTGATGGTATTGATACAGGGCAAACTTACTGAAATGCACTTTTCTGAAACCGGAAAGATTTGTGGCGCTAAAATACAAACATGTAAGCCTTCTGCACCATATATTGTTGACATAGCTAGTCATAATATTGTCAAACTTCCTGATAAATTGTTTCTCTGGGCATGTATGACGTGTTCCTCTAACTGAATCTAATGGAACAGTCCTGCTTGAGAAGGTACAATAGCTTTAGACTTTATCCAAAACTCCATATTTTAGTATTTGTGAAAGCTTTAATATCTTATATCTTGCTTGTGCAGTCGAGGGTTGTTCGGAGGGCACCAGGAGAGAGATCATATCATATTTTCTATCAGCTGTGCTCTGGAGCTTCTCCTCTTCACAGAAGTAACCGCACATTCCTATCAAGGAATTAATATATATCTTACATTTCATTGCATCGCCTCTCATTTTTTGACCTGTTATATGCATGTGCTGTTGCAGAAAAATTGTTACTGAGAGACGCCAATTACTATAATTACTTGAAGCAGAGTTCTTGCTTGAGAATTGATGGTGTTGATGATGCTAAAAGATTTTCATCATTATTGGTAATGTTTCTACAAATCAACCACATTTTGGACGAAACTTCGGCTATTATCGTTACTTGTTACCCATTCATTTTTTTCATTTGCAGGGTGCATTGGATATTGTTCAGATATCTGGGGAAAACCAGATGGAATTATTTTCTATGCTTGCAGTTGTCTTGTGGCTGGGAAATATTTCATTCTCTGTGATAGACAATGAAAACCATGTGGAAGTTGATTCAAATGAAGGTACCAATTACCCATTGGCGAATGTGCTCCTCTTTGTACAAAAAACCATATTCCCTTCCATATTTTTCTGTTTTGATAATACCCTGTAGAAATATCCCAAAGTGTAAACTGTGTTCCACATTTGTACCAAAAAGTTGATATTGGTGTCATTTGATTTTCATGGAGTTCGCTGAATGACCATTGCTTCCCATTGTTTAATGTCTTCACAGGGTTGGCTAATGCGGCAAAGCTGTTAGGTTGCAGTGTTCCTCAATTGGTGATTGCTCTCTCAACTCGTAAAATCCAAGCTGGAAAGGAAAATATTGTTCAAAGATTGACGTTAACCCAGGTTTGAAATTACCTGGAAAATTTATCTATCTGGGGCTATCTGTCAGCTGTTGCTTATTGATTTTCTACTCTTGGTTTTTACTTATAATTTCTGCTTTCTCTAGGCAATCGATGCAAGGGATGCTCTAGCGAAGTCAATCTATGCTCATCTGTTTGACTGGATTGTTGAGCAAATTAACCACTCGCTTGGAACGGGGAGACAACGTACACGAAGATCCATAAGTATTTTGGATATTTATGGCTTCGAGTCTTTCAATGTATGGAGTCCATTGCATTTTACCGAATACAATTTATGCTTGAATGCTCTTTAGATGACATTAAGTTATACCATGCAGAAAAATGGCTTTGAACAGTTCTGTATAAATTATGCCAATGAAAGACTGCAACAGCATTTTAACCGACATCTATTCAAACTAGAACAGGAGGTAAGATTCTGACACTTCTCTGGATTATTTGTTTGTTTAACATAATAGGTGTAAACAGTTACAAGTCTTATTATTACATACACGTTCTTCCTTGTAAACCAGGGTTTAGGGTACATTGTGCTCTCAGTGCTTGTGTGCTAAAGATGTGAAGGACGAAATTTCCTGAATTTTTTATAACTCGGGCACTAGTTGGATGCTGAAGTTGATTTTACAAAGCCCAAGTTATGTATACATGCTCTGATTCAATCACAATAATGGAAGCTTTTATTAACCCCGGCCTCTGTGTCATAGATGCATGCAGCCATACTTATTGCAGAGCTTGTTACATCATCAAGAATAGTGCTCTCGACATACTATATAAACTAAGAAGTCTATCACTGGCACACAGTTAAAACACAATCAAGAGCTATTAGCCTACCACGCAAGACTACTCTATAAACTAAGAAGTCTATCACTGGCACGCCATCCAAATCTGGACATACAATATCCGATACTACCTGTTTTATATCTTGTCTTCTGAGACTCTGAGTGCGTCTGTGCTTTCCTCAATAGAAACGATGTCAAAAGTTCTTGTAGCTAAGGTAATAAACCTCAACAATAGCAGGCCTTGGTTGGTCACTGAGCTTTTTCACCCTATACTGCGATTAGCGAACACCAAACCTTGTTTTATGGTATTTTGAGGATATGGTAAATTTTGTTATTTCCTAAGATGTGGGAAACAGAAAAACTCGATATGTTCCAGGAAACACGAAAAGATAATAAACCACAGGACGCAGTAGATTTCTGTTTGGCTTGCAAGTTCTGGCCTTCTGGATATATCGTATACTGGGTAACTACCGCCATGAGGATGGCATGGCATTACAATGTAGGGGATTGAGGGATAGAACATAGGTGAGACGAAGAACGTGGGTGGACCCGATTGATAAACTATTTATATTACCTTGATTAACATTCATAATGGATACATCCATCCCCTTGTATATGAAGGGAAGAAAGATCCTGTTCCAATTCAAATGATGCAATGTCTAATCCTCCTTGCCTAACTGACTGGGATATCATCCTTTTTTGGGGTAGCTAGGGAGTAAGGACGTTTGAGACCTAACTAATGCACCTAATACCATTTCCAGTATTGTTAGAACACTGGTTGGAAGTTGCATCTTACCAATGATCGAGCCCAACTTTGCGAATTGCGAAGTTGTTTCAGGATCTATGCAGCTTGTTTTAGTTTCCGTGTTGTAAAATTATAAAGCTGATTCTTGCTGTTTTCATTTTATCTGCTCATGGGTTCACGTGTTTCCAGTTTTGTTTTATGCTTTTTCCTCTGCATCTATGTAGGCATGCTAATTCTATTCTTTCAGGAGTACCTGGATGATGGAATTGACTGGGTCAGTGTAGAATTTGTGGACAACACTGACTGTTTATCTCTCTTTGAGAAGGTATGCAGTATATTTTTCATGGACCAACTTTACTTATGAACCATATCCTCGAGCTATACATTACCGGTTGGAGTAATGTTGCAATTTTGATATTTTTATGCATTTCTTTTATAATTACTGACCTGACATGTGCAACCTGTAACTGGATGTGCTTTTAGTCAAATTTCCTTTATTTGGTTATTTTGTTTTTCTTGTTACTAGTTCTGCCACGCGAATGTCTTGCAGTGCAGAAATTTATCATGCCTGTCAGCAAATCTCCTTGGGCTCACTGATGTCTGAGACTCTCTGAGTTACTTAAGTACTTCGTATTGAGCTACTCCAGCATAAATGACATCATCCATGATAAAGTGATTTTTAATAGATTTAAATATCTTTAAGAGGAGTGCCTCTGTGCTTTCCTAAAAGAGAACACTAAAAATAAAAAATGCACACATTATTGTTTGGCTGCAATTGTTAAAGAATTGTGCTACCTTGAGTCCTTGATGGTGATGACATATTAATACCTTTTGATATTAGTTTCACTGTTTACATGTTCTATAATTGTATGTGCACTATTTTACAATATTTTTATGTTACAGAAGCCTCTAGGGCTATTGTCTTTGCTGGATGAAGAGTCTACGTTCCCAAAGGCAACAGATCTTTCCTTTGCTAACAAACTTAAGCAGCACTTGAGTGGAAACCCTGGATTTAAGGGCGAACAGGATGGTGCTTTTAAGATTTGTCATTATGCTGGAGAGGTTGGTGGTCCTCAAATACATATCTCTCCATTTGTGAGCTTGTTCGATAAACCATCATTATTTTGTGTGGAAGCTCTATATGCTAATTGATAATTGTGCACACTGTAATTCTAGGTTTCATATGATACAACTGGGTTCTTGGAGAAGAATAGAGATCCACTGCACACCGAGTCAATTCAATTACTCTCTTCGTGCAAAAGTGATCTTCCAAAAGATTTTGCGTCTGTCATGATTGCTTATTCTCAGAATAAATCAAGTTTGTCATGTCACTTATTAGTTGATTCACAAAAACAAAGTGTTGTGAACAAATTTAAGGTATTCATCATCTATTCATTTGATCGATTGTTTGAGCATGTTCTCAAGCTCTCTGATTTTTTTCCCGTTTTATAATTTGCATTTATTTTTCTGGTAACATCTCAATGCATGATGTTGTTTGCATTATTTTCAAGATGGCTTTACATATAACGATCTCGATACTCTCTTTAATACCCAGGCTCAACTATTCAAGCTAATGCAGCAATTAGAGAATACAAGTCCTCATTTCATTCGATGCATCCAGCCAAATAACAAACAACGCCCGAGGCAATTCGAACATGACCTTGTCTTGCACCAGCTTAAATGCTGTGGGGTGTTTGAAGTTGTGAGGATATCAAGAGCAGGCTATCCAACTCGGATGACACACCAACAGTTTGCTGAAAGGTTGCTACTTTGCTGAGCTACACTATTTTTTTGCTTGGAATGCAGAGCTAGACTTAATGAGCACACTTCTTTATTTTGTTCAATACTAGCACATGAGCTGACTTCCAGGTTCCATCTTTCTATAATAAACTGCAGATATGGATTTCTTCTCTCTCATTCTGTCGCATCTCAGAATCCACTTAGTATTTCAGTTGCTGTATTACAACAATTCAGTATACCCCCAGAAATGTATCAAGTTGGCTACACAAAATTGTTTCTTCGTACGGGACAGGTATAACAATCATTCTAATAGTTCTCGTCGTACACACAACTATCCAGTTTAATTTGCAAGATGAAATAATATTTTGGTACACCGTAATCAAATTTACTTCGCAATGATTTTCTATTCGTGTATGTGGAATTATGTATGTTGCTTGTCATTCTTATTGATAATTTTGTAGGTTGCTGCACTGGAAAATGCTAAAAACCGGATGCTCCATGGAGCTCTTCGGATTCAGAGAAACTTCCGTGGGTTGCATACTCGACGAGAATATTACACACTGAAGAAAGGAGCAACAGCTTTGCAGTCATGTAATATTTTAAATAACTTGCCTTTCTAGGATGTGCAGACTTTGAAATTGAAATAATTCTCCTGGCTCTGTTAATCAACAAAATCTTGGTTATTTCACTTACCTTTTTACATTTGCCAATGTACAGTTGTAAGAGGTGAAAAGGCAAGATTTCGATTTGATTACCTTTTCAAGAGATGGAGGGCAGCTGTTCTCATACAGAAGTACACTAGGCGTCGACTTGCAGCCACCATGTTTACTGATCAGCTAAAAAATATTGTTGTTCTACAGTCTGGTAATTTATGAAGGCGTAGTATCACAATATTGCAGTAGATTATCGCGTTCATCACTTCATCTAATCATCTGCTTCCGTATATTTCTACAGTGATGCGTGGGTGCCTGGCCAGGAAGAAATTCAAGTGCTTGCAGGAAGAAAAGGAATCTAAAGTCATCAACAGCAAAGTTAGAAGGGATGTAAGGAATAATATTTCACAAGTGAGGTTATGCCATGTGAGTTCTAGGTCACCATATCTCTATATTTTATCCGTTATAAATCTAGCAAGACCCTGGCTGCTGCTGCATACCACTTTTATGCAGCATCGTATGGGTAATAATTTACTATTGAGTCCAGCACTGGATGGGAACTACTCTACTACGTGCCTAATCATCAACAAAGAGCTATTGAAAATGTTTGTTTTATTAATATAAGATTTCCCTGCACTTGGTTCAACTGCCTAATGGCAGAGGCGTCAAAGGTTTGATAGTTTTTAATGATTTGCATCCCATGTCAGGAAATGAATGGCGAGTATCCTCGCCAACCAGTTGTCACAGAACTCGAGGGGCGCGTTTCGAAAGCTGAGGCTTTATTACGAGACAAAGAGGAAGAAAATGCGATGCTGAAGCAACAATTGGAACAGTATGAGAATAAATGGTCAGAATATGAGACCAAGATGAAAGTTATGGAAGAGGCATGGAAGAAACAGCTCTCTTCTCTGCAGGTAAATCATTTATAGTAGCTTTTGTTTTCGTTTAAGGCACTTGATCAACATCTTCTAAAACATGAAATTCATCTGACAAAGATAATGACAACATATACTACTTCAGCATGCCTTGTGTGATGAAATTTGAAGTATTCACGAATGTTGTGTCAAGCATGCCTTGAACTAAAGACTAGACGCATGTAGAGTTTGAATATTTGAATGTTAGAGAAGAGTGTCTCATAATTCCATGGCATTCGGTAGTGTTTTTTTGCATTACCCTTGAGATAATGCGATCCTCTTGTTTTCCTTTCAGTTGAGTCTTGTGGCTGCTAAGAAGAGCCTAGCTGCTGATGACATGGTCACCCGAGCAGCTCGGACTGATACCACTCCAACGCATGCTCAATACGACTCTGAAGATACAATGTCCACAGGGACCCATACCCCAGAAGGGACAGAGTTGAAATACCAAAACCACAACCCTGAACCTAGACTGGCGACAGGAAACTCAGATAGGCGGATAGATGCTGTGAATCACCTAGCAAAGGAGTTTGAGGACAGGCGACAGGTATTCGACGACGATGCTGGCTTCCTTGTCGCCGTGAAATCCGGACAGATTGGTTCAAATATGAATCCGGACGATGAACTCAGGAAGCTGAAGGACCGGTTCGCTACATGGAAGAAAGACTACAAATCTCGGTTGAAGGAAACGAAGGTAAACCTTCAGAAGGTCGGCAGTCATGACGAGAAATCTCGGAAAAGATGGTGGGGGAAGAAGAGCTCCAAGTGAACGCGGACGTTACAAGGTCAGAGCATTTCCTCATATTTTGAGTGCCATTGCATCAAAGGAAGAGAGATCAAGAAATGGCAGGAGAGAAGGCGGTTTTGTGATTCTCGCTCTCTATCGCAAGCAAGCCTGGTGAGATGGCGGCGACGACGAACTCCATCGCCGATACCTGCGCGTCCAGTTTTTCGGGAGTGTCTGAAAGGGTTGCAAGAGGCACAGCAAGAGATCTGTACATGTATGTTAGTTCTGAGTTGTCAGTGTATGTATGTGTATGTTGTCGTGTATGTAGAGCGATGAACCGGAAATATGAAAGGGTAATTAAATACAGATTATCCGCCGAGAGCGAATAGAGATGCAACAGCAGGACTGTAATGTGTACAGCAAAGAAATCGTTGGAATGTGCAAGGCGTTTGAATCCATTGTTTCCTTCCTTATCCGCGTGAGCTTCGTTTCTGCACTGTACCTGACTGAGTTTGCCAAGTTTCTGAGTAAGAGCTGCTCTCACGGCCGTTGGCGCTCAGTTGTCACTTTTCGTTTTGAATTTTGGCTAGGAACCAGGAGGAGGATTTGAGCATAGTGAGGGTGAGGAAGACAATGAAAGTAAGGTCAATGACCATACAAGTGGAATGCTAGATAATATATATTTGGCAGACGGAGTAAAGAAAATAGATTTCGATTAGATTGAATGTAGCTCATAACCTAAAAATCTCATATGGTGTGCTTTTAATTCCAGCTCGTTTTGCAATTCTACTTGTCCCAAAATATTTGATTGGCACTCCCTTTATAAACTAATATAAGAGCGTTAGATCACTACTTTAATGTTCTAAATGCTTTTATATTAGTTTACCGAGGGAGTAGTAGATTGGAGCTACAGATGAAAAATTTGGAGTCAAAACTACTATGTGAGTGTTAAAATCTCAAGCACCGGGTAGGAAATTATGAGATTGGCGCACACCGCACATGCAGGTCGCAGACAACGGCCAGCAAGAGGCGATAATGGAACTAGACATGAATCACTGCCATCAGATGGTGATGCCCTAGCACGGAGGCGACGACGGGTTGAGCGGCCAAACCTATTCATCAATCATCTTTTTTCTTTGAGAATCTCCTATTAATCGGGAGGCCAATGAGGTTGCTCATGAGCTAGCTATGCATAGTTTTAGTGATTATATCAACTGTATTTGGGATGATGATGCTCCTAGCTTTTTATTTGCTAAGTGAAGGAAATATGCCCTAGAGGCAATAATAAAGTTGTTATTTTATATTTCCTAGAAAATATGCCCTAGAGGCAATAATAAAGTTGTTATTTTATATTTTCCTATATTATGACAAATATTTATTATTCATGCTAGAATTGTATTAACCGAAAACTTGATATATGTGTGGATACATAGACAAAACACAGTGTCCCTAGTAAGCGACTAGCTCGTTAATCAAAGATGGTTAAGTTTCCTAACCATAGACATGTGTTGTCATTTGATGAACGTGATCACATCATTAGGAAAATGATGTGATGGACATGACCCATCCGTTAGCTTAGCATATTGATCGTTCAGTTTTATTGCTATAGCTTTCTTCATGTCATATACATATTCCTTTGACTATGAGATTATGAACTCCCGGATACCGGAAGAATACATTATGTGCTATCAAACGTCACAACGTAACTGGGTGATTATAAAGATGCTCTACAGGTATCTCCGAAGGTGTTTGTTGGGTTGGCATAGATCGAGATTATGATTTGTCACTCCGAGTATCGGAGAGGTATCTCTGGGCCCTCTCGGTAATGCACATCGTGATAAGCCTTGCAAGCAATGTGACTAATGAGTTAGTTACAGGATGATACATTACGGAATGAGTAAAGAGACTTGCCGGTAACGAGATTGAACTAGGTATGAAGATACCGATGATCGAATCTCGGGCAAGTAACATACCGATGACAAAGGGAATGACGTATGTTGTCATTGCGGTTTGACCGATAAAGATCTTCGTAGAATATGTAGGAACCAATATGAGCATCCAGGTTCCCCTGTTGGTTATTGACCGGAGATGTGTCTCGGTCATGTCTATATAGTTCTCGAACCCGTAGGGTCCGCACGCTTAACGTTCGATGACGATTTGTATTATGAGTTATGTGTTTTGGTGACCGAAGATTGTTCGGAGTCCCGGATGAGATCACGGACATGCCGAGGAGTCTCGAAATGGTCGAGAGGTAAAGATTGATATATTGGACGATAGTATTCGAACACCAGAAGTGTTTCAGAATGTATCGGGTGCGTATCGGAACCGGTGGGGGGGGGGAGGGGGGGTTACTGGAACCCTCGGGGGAAAGATATGGGCCATAGGAGGGAGGCAAGGCAGCCCACAAGGGGGTGGCGCCCCCCCTCCCCCATGGGGAGTCCGAATTGGACAAGGGGAGGGGGCGCGGCTGAGGGAATCCTGGACTAGGGGGTCCTCGGGCGTCCGGCCTGTTAGCCATGGGCCGGACTGATGGGTTGTGAAGATATAAAGACCGAAGACTCTACCCGTGTCCGGATGGGACTCTCCTTGGCATGGAAGGCAAGCTTGGCGTCCACGATATGAAGATTCCTTTCTCTGTAACCGACCTTATGTAACCCTAGATCCCTCTGGTGTCTATATAAACCTGAGGGCTAGGTCCGTAGACATCGATCATCATCATAGTCATACAGGCTAGACTTCTAGGGTTTTAGCCATTACGATCTCGTGGTAGATCAACTCTTGTAATACTCATATTCATCAAGATCAATCAAGCAGGAAGTAGGGTATTACCTCCATAGAGAGGGCCCGAACCTGGGTAAACATTGTGTCCCCCATCTCCTGTTACCATCGATCTTAGACGCACAGTTCAGGACCCCCTACCGAGATCCGCCGGTTTTGACACCGACATTGGTGCTTTCATTGAGAGTTCCACTGTGACGTCGAAGATAGGATCGATGGCTCGCCTTATTCTCAAGGACAATATCACCTCTGGAGGAGCACTGGCCCCAGGCCAAACCCTCCGGCTGGGCGGCTTTATCATGACCGCCCGTTCGGCCGTTAAGCCGATGATGACCTCTTGGGTCATCGAAAATCCCCTTCGCATTGACCCCGAACACTCCAAGCAGATGGATTCGATGGAGCTTTCGTCCTTGAACGAGCTCTTAGATCGCATCGCCGCCCTGGGGGTCGCTACAGACTACGATCGCATTGGGATTAAACCCAATCAGAGAGAAATCAAAGCTCCACCGATCACCCACGAGATAGCGGTAGTCGAGGAGCGGGACGACAACTCTTCCTCCATACTGAGGACGGACTATGTCCGGATCTCCGACCTCGAAGAGCCGGACACCCACCTGCGAAGAGATACATCTTGTCCTCCGAACATAGAATCGAACGACAAGCCTAAAATATCAGTTGATATCCCGGAGCCTGGACTGTTGAGTCTGGAAGATCTTCAGACTCTGGATCCAAAATTGGGTCAAGGTTCAGATTTAAATTCACCCACCCACCCGGACATAAGCGCTCTCATGAGCATACAACAACAGTCTCAGGAAACGGTCCATCACTTCTGGGCCAGATTCCTTCTTGTCAAAGACAAGATTAAAGATGCCGCGACGAAGACGCGATCTCAGCATTCCGCACCAATTGCACGGACGAAGGAATCCTCAATGCCATCAACCGCCGTCGCATATTACACTTTGCTGACTTGGCAACTATCGTACAGAAGTACAGCGCAATGGAAAGCGCTTGGAAAACTCAGGCAGCCCGTTGGGAACCATCGGTCCCCACTCAACCCCTCGTTCAGGCGAAAAGGGCACACCCTCGTGGCACGTCCGGTCCAATAGTAAAGAAATACAAGCCCATTACGGGGCGCGAAACCGTTCTGGAAGGATGGCTCGATGGGCCATGCAAAATACACACAACACCGGATAGAATCGGACGACGAGCCTAAGTCAACTATCGAGTTGTGCTCCACGGTGGACAGGGATGATGTGATCCTAGACAAACGACCCAAATCCACCTCCTTCAAGCCGGCAGAAGAAATAGTCAAATTCCAAGTCCATCCAACGGACCCCAACAAGACAGCATCTATCGGGGCACAACTCGACCCAACGGTCGATGCCGCGCTACGAGAGTTCCTGCGTGAAAACTGGGACATATTTGCCTGGCACCCTTCTGACATGCCAGGAATCCCAGGCAGGCTAGCCAAACACAGCCTCAATATCTTAAAGGGATATAAACCGGTCAAACAAACACTGCGGTGTTTTTCCGAACCTAAATGACAAGCTATGGGAGAAGAGCTAGCCAAGTTACTCGAAGCCGGATTCATCAGAGAAATAAAACACCCGGACTGGCTAGCAAACCTGGTGATGGTACCAAAGAAGGATAAATCCTGGCGCCTATGTGTCGATTTCAAAGACCTCAACAAGGCTTGCCCTAAGGATCCCTTCCCCCTCCCTCGCATCGATCAGATCATTGACGCAATCGCAGGACATGACTCACTGTGTTTCCTCGACGCGTACTCCGGATACCATCAGATCAAGATGAAGGAGTCCGATCAAGCCGCAACGACGTTTATTACCCCATATGGGCCTTTCTGCTTCAACACTATGCCTTTTGGGCTAAAAAACGCTGGCGCCACCTACCAACGCATGATTCAAACATGCCTGGAGAAGTAGATCGGCAAGACAGTTGAAGCATATGTGGATGACATCGTCATTAAAACCAGGCACGTCGAGGCACTGATAGACGATTTACGTCTCACATTCAACAACCTCCGTGCATATGACATCAAGCTCAATCCGGAAAAGTGTGTTTTCGGCGTCCCTGCTGGAAAACTGCTGGGCTTCATTGTTTCCAGTAGAGGAATCGAAGTAAATCCAGCCAAAATCCGAGCTTTGTCACAATTGGCTATACCAACGGACCTTAAGCAGGTCCAAAAACTCGCCGGATGCGTGGCAGCTTTAAGCCGCTTTATCTCCAGATTGGGAGAAAAGGCATTGCCACTGTATCGCCTACTCCGGCGCACCGATCACTTCGAGTGGACGGATGCGGCAACGGCCGGACTGGAAGAAATTAAAGCCCTTCTAGCGAGCAACCCAATCCTGGCTGCGCCAAACGTCGGCGAACCCATGCTATTATACATATCGGCAACACACCAGGTCGTGAGCGCCGTGCTCGTCGTTGAGCGAGAGTAAGACGGACACAAATTCCCGCTTCAGAAGCCGGTATATTACATATCCACTGTCCTCACACCATGCAAATCCCGGTACCCCCATTATCAAAAAATAGCATACGCGGTCTTCATGGCATCCCGGAAGCTATGACACTACTTCCAAGAGTGTTCGATCACGGTGGCCTCCGAAGTACCTCTCAATGATATAATAAACAACCGCGACGCTATGGGCCGGATTGCCAAATGGGCCGAGCTCCTTCCATTCGACATAACATACAAACCGCGTCAAGCCATTAAATCCCAAGTATTGGCGGACTTCGTCGCCGAATGGACAGAGGCCGAACTCCCTAAAGAGTACGACACATATTCCGACTGGGTTATGTATTTCGATGGCTCCAAAATGCTGGCAGGATTAGGAGCGGGCGTCATTTTAACATCTCCCACTGGAGACGTAGTCCAGTACGTACTCCAAATATTATACACAGACTCCAAAAACACAGTCGAATACGAGGCCTTATTGCATGGTCTTCGGATGGCCGTCTCCATGGGCATACAACGCCTGGGAGTGCGCGGGAACTCAAACCTCGCAATATCTCAAATAAATGGAGATTTTGACGCCAAAGATCCGAAGATGGCGGCTTATCGCAATGCCGTCCTGAAAATGTCGGCTCGGTTCGAGGGGCTCGAGTTTCATCATGTGGCTCGAGAAAGTAATCAAGCGACGGATGTCCTTGCTCGCATCGGCGCCAAGCGCGACCGCATCCCACCTAACATCTTTCTGGAAAGGCTTTTCAAGCCATCTGTGGTATGGCCGGGGGGAGAGCGGCAATACCAGTCCGGATCCGAACACAACCCTAGATTCCGAGCACAACGATATCATCGGGGGCTCAGCCACCAAAATAACACCGTCGGCCCATCTCATTATGGCAGTCATTGCCCCATGGACTGAACCCTTCTTGGCCTACCTCAATAGGAAAGAACTCCCTGAGGATCAGAATGAGGCCCGCCGCATTGTCCGGCGTTCGAAGGCCTACAAGGTCCACGACGGAGACCTCTACAAGAAAAGCGCTACCGGAGTCCTTCAAAGATGTATCTCCGAGGAGGAGGGGCGGCAGCTCTTGGCTGAAATTCATGCCGGTCTCGGCGGTCACCACGCCGCAGCTCGGGCCCTTGTCACAAGGCCTTCCGTACAGGTTTTTATTGGCCGACGGCCCGAGCAGACTCACAGGACCTTGTTCAATGTTGCTCGGATGCCAGCTTTTCGCCAACCAGAGCCATATGCCACCCACTGCTCTGCAAACAATCCCCATCACTTGGCCTTTCGCGGTCTGGGGGCTTGACATGGTCGGACCCCTTAAAGGAGGAAGCCATAAGAAAAAATATCTGCTGGTCATGGTGGATAAATTCACTAAGTGGATAGAGGCCAAAACCAGTTAAAACGGCCGAAGCCGGACTAGTGATAGACTTTATATCTGGCGTTGTACACCGTTATGGTGTTCCACACAACATCATCACCGATAATGGCTCCAACTTTACAGCCGATGAAGTGAAAAATTGGTGCGCCAATCTGGGCATTAAGCTCGTTTACGCCTTCGTCTATCACCCGCAAACAAACGGTCAAGTCGAACGGGCCAATGGTCTTATTATGAGCGGCATCAAACCTAGGCTGGTGCGGTCTTTGAAGGAATCATACAAGCACTGGGTCGAGGAGCTCGACTCCGTACTCTGGGGGCTGCGGACCACGCCCAATCGCACTACCGGATACACACCTTTCTTCATGGTGTACGGCGCAGAGGCTGTGTTACCCTGCGACATTATTCATGACTCACATCGAGTGCGCATGTACGAAGAGAGAGGCCGAGCTCGATCGGCAGGACAACCTAGACGCCCTGGAGGAGGAGCGTGATGTCGCAAAAGCCCGTTCCGCATTTTATCAACAACAGGCCCGCAGATATCAAAGCAGAGAGGTACGGGCCAAGACTTATAATGTTGGCGAACTCGTTCTACGCTTGTTGGAGAAGAAAAAGGACAAACTCAAGCCCAAATGGGAGGGTCCCTTCATCATTGACGAAGTTCTCACTGGAGGAGCGTACCGCCTGCGTGATGCGTCAGACAACCGCCTAGAGCCGAACCCTTGGAACGCGGCCAGACTCCAAAGATTCTACGCCTAGCGCCGAACTCTTTGTTCGTCTCCTTCTCCCTATTCCCATTTGTAAGGGCATATTTATCCCTAAGATGTTTTGGTGATTGATGACAATGCTTTTGCGGACTAATCGTGTGCGTTGAGTGTTTTTCAGAGATTCATCCTTTTGGCACGAGACGATTTCCTCCCCTCGGAGCTTAAAGCGAAGACGGTGTAGTCCTTTCGGATTAGTTTGGTGGACTAGTTTCATAGGGATCACCGTACTATCAAGAGGGGGTCCGTTTTGGAAAGGCTAGGGCGGAATCATCACATACACTTCCTTTGCCCCTCCCTCCGAGCCTTTCCGTTTCGATGATGGGCTTGGTTCTCCTCTCTTTGTGCCCTCTCTGGTCCCAGCGGTAGTACCGCGGGCCAGAGAGGTAGTACCGCTTGGGTGCTACAAGCGGTAGTACCGCCCAGAGCAGTAGTACCGCTAGTAGCCCCATGTGTGTACTAACTCTGGTCCCAGCGGTAGTACCACGGGACGGAGCGGTAGTACCGCTTGGGTGCCACAAGCGGTAGTACCGCTCTGGGAGCGGTAGTACCGCTCCAGAGCAGTAGTACTACTAGTGGACCCAAGCCGTAGTATCGCGGTGGTCTCGTGCTAGTACCGCCTCGATTCGAGGGCTCCTTTTTTGTGTCGGGTTTTACGGTACTGGCCGCGACTGTGGGCGCCCGTAGTACCGCTCCTGTGCGGTAGTACCGCCCTTCCTCCGCGGTAGTACCGCTGTGGGCCAAGCGGTAGTACCGCGTTGTGTAGCGGTAGTACCTCTTATAGTGGCAAGCGGTAGTACCGCTGGCACAGCGGTACTACCGCTCTCTTCGGGGCAGAAGGGGGGTAACGGTTGGTTTGTTCCCCCCCACTATATAAAGGGGTCTTCTTCCCCAAAGTTGACTTACCTCTTCCCCCAAAAGCTCCATTGTTGCTCCAAGCTCCATTTTCGCCCGATCTCTCTCCCTAGCCAATCAAACTTGTTGATTTGCCCGGGATTGGTTGAGAAGGCCACGATCTACACTTCCACCAAGAGAAATTTGATTCCCCCCACTTATCCCTAGCGGATCTTGTTACTCTTGGGTGTTTGAGCACCCTAGACGGTTGAGGTCACCGCGGAGCCATAGTCCATTGTGGTGAAGCTTTGTGGTGTCGTTGGGAGCCTCCAATTAAGTTGTGGAGATTGCCCCAACCTTGTTTGTAAAGGTCCGGTCGCCGCCTTCAAGGGCACCAATAGTGGAATCACGGCATCTCACATTGTGTGAGGGCGTGAGGAGAATACGGTGGCCCTTGTGGCTTCTTGGGGAGCATTGTGCCTCCACACCGCTCCAACGGAGACGTACTTCCCCTCAAAAGGAAGGAACTCCGGTAACACATCCTCGTCTTCACCGGCTCCACTCTTGGTTACCTCGTTCCTTTACTTTAGCTAGTTTACTTGTGTTATATCTCTTACTTGCTTGCGTGCTTGTTGTCGTTGCATCATATAGGTTGCTCACTTAGTTGCATATCTAGACAACCTATTTTGATGCAAACTTTAATTTGGTAAAGAAAAGCTAAAAATTGTTAGTTGCCTATTCACCCCCCCTCTAGTGAACTATATCGATCCTTTCAATTGGTATCAGAGCCTCGTCTCTTTATTAAGGACTTTACCGTCCAAAGAGTATGGTTGACGTCGTAGATGGTGGGGAGGAGCACTCCGGTGAGAATCCAGTCTCGTCTACGGGAGATGGGGGAACCGCGGTCTCTCGTGAGGAATTCAATGTGGCGTTGGACACATTGAAAACCTCCATGACGACCAAGGTCGAAAGCATGTTGAATAAATTCTTAGAAGGGCTTAAACTTACCACCGCACCGTTGAAAGTGGGTGATCCCGCTAACAAGGTGACGGATGCTACCTCCGACAAGGGGGAAGCTTCGAGCGAGAAGGCTCCTTGTTCTAGTGATAAAAAGGGACCGACATCTTTGCCCATGTGGAACCTCCACCTGTCTATGGTGGACCGCTCCCTTCCACTCATTTGAATCATGCCGGCCCGGCCCCTAAGATTGAGAAGAATGTAGATTTTGATTCGTGGGTCTATCGTTTTAAGCGTCATTTAAATCATGTGAACACTAACCTTTGGAGAATCATTGAAGAAGGTTTTTATCCGCATGACCGAAGTAACTTCACTCCTAGAGAAGTTGTGGATCATCAATTCAATGAGAATGCTCTCTTCATCATCCAAGAAGCAATCCCACCCGAAGATCTTCCTCATCTCCGGCCTTACACCGTGGCCAAAGATGCTTGGCTCCAAGTTGTTTCCCTCTATCGGGGAAGCGCAAGCATTCAACGCTCCAACTATGAAGTTGTGCAAGATGAAGCCGACGAGTTTGCAATGAAAGAAGATGAAGAACCTCGTGAGCTTTTTCGGAGAGTAACCAAACTCGCGGTCTCTCTCCGAGATCATGGAAGTAAGGACACGGATGACAATTGGATCAAGCGTAAATTCCTCAAGGCAATGATGCCCTACCACAAAGCCATGTCCTCCGTAATTCGTCAAAGGCCGGACTTCCACACCTTGTCATCAAGTGAAGTGTTGGATGAGTTTGTTGCTATGAGCATCTTGGACAAGACCGCCGACAATGCGGTTCTTCGCTCTCAAAGAATAAAGAAGCCCAACCTTGCTCTAAAGGCCAAGGTTAGTATGGAGGAAGAGGATGAAGAGGAAGAAGAGGAGGGCAACCTCGAAGATACGAAGTATGCCTATCATGAACACATGGCTCTTGCTTCAAGGCAATTTTGGAGCAAGAAGAACACGAGGCCAAACTTCAACAAAAGCAACTCAAGTGGCGCAAAGGGCAAGCAACGGACGAGGACTTGCTTCAGTTGTGGCAATGTGAGCCACTTTGTTGCGGAGTGCCCTTACGAGAAGAGGGAAGACAATGGTGGCAAGCTCATTAGAAAAGACAAGGCCAAGTCGTTCCCCGACAAGAGCAACTTCATCAAGAAGACTCCTCCCAAGGCGTTGGTGGTTCAAGAAGAGTACAATGAGGATGATGACGATGATGAAGATAGTGAGTCGGTTGCCATGGCCTCCGTTGCCATTGCAAAGACTCCACGGGTGTCTCTCTTCGACTCACCCAATGAGAACATCACCGCCAAGTGCCTCATGGCTAAAGCCACCAATAAGGTAACCTCCAACATCAAAACTACCATCATTAATCATCCTTCTTCGATGGATAGCATTGATGAACACGAGGGGACAAATGTGGAGGAAAATGAGTTTGAGATCTTTATGGGTAAACTCAAGGGTAAATCCAAGAAGCACTTCGTTGCTCTCTTGGAACAACTTGGTGAAGCCAATGACATGATCGAGGCTCACGAAGATACCATCTCTAAGATGGAGGGGCATAGTCGTGACTATGCCGATGAGATTTCGGATCTTTCCAATGCTCTTGACGAAGAGCGTGGTCTTCGTTTGGCTCTTGAGGAGTCATACAGCGATGATCATGCTAAGTTAAAGAAAGATCTTGATCATGCTCTTGTTGTGCCTCGTGTGCTAAACTCCGAGAAGGCAAAACTTGGGGTTGATCTTGCTAGACTCAAAGAGGAGTTTGGCATTCTCGACAAGGCTCACAAAGTCTTGAAGGGTGTTCATGCTAGCCTCAAGGAGTCTCATGATCAACTCCAAGTGAAGCTAACAAAGGAGAAAGCCACCTTTCCTCATATGGTGTTAATTGATAATGCAAATGCTACTAACCCGTGTTGTGAGCATGTGCATCTTGTTGAGGAGAATGCTAAGTTGAAGGAGCAACTTGAGAAAGGCCTTGTGTCATGCATACAAGGTGAGAAGAACCTCAACGACCTCTTGAGCAATCAAAAGGAAGTTGTGGCCAAGGAGGGGATTGGGTTCGCACCCAATCCCAAGAACAAGAAGAAGAATGACAAGACCAAGCGACCTCCTCCTCTCAAGCAAACTTTTGTGAAGGAGGGAGAGGGTGCTTCCAAGGAGAAGAAGAACAATGCGAAGGGTGGCGGTGTCAAGAAGAGCAATGCCACTCCTTCCAACAAAGCCGGCGACTTTAATCCTTCTTATGTGTTATGCCGTGCTAGTGATGGGCATGTTTATGCCAAATTCGTTGGTTCTCCTCATGAGTACATTGAATGGTCTATTTGGGTTCCTAAGACCCTTGTTGCTAACATCAAAGGACCCATTACAAAATGGGTACCTAAAACCAAGCATTGATCTCTTGTAGGTGTTTGCTTCCGGTGGGGGATCATGGTTGCTCGATAGTGGAGCTACAAATCATATGACCGGAAGCAAGGACTTGGTGGTGGACGTGCACAAGATTCCATCTATGCCCACCAATGTCGAGTGGGGTGATGCCTCGTCTTCTAAGGTATTGGGACTCGGCAAAGTTGTCATTTCTCATGATCTCACGATCGAGAAGGTCATGCTAGTTGAGTCCCTTGCATACAATTTACTTTCCGTTTGTCAACTTGCTATCATGGGCTTTGCCACTTTCTTTGATATTGATACCGTGGCCCTCTTGTGGAGCAAGACTCTTAAGGTAGCCTTTGTTGGGCATGTCGAGAACGGTCTCTATGTGATTAACTTTTCGGAGCAACCCACTAAGACCGCGACATGCCTAATGGCTAAAGTTGACGTGGGATGGCTTTGGCATCGCCGTTTAGCCCATGTCAATATGAGATCTTTGCAAAGTCTTCTCAAGAGGGACCATGTCCGTGGACTAACGAATGTTAGTTTTGCCAAAGATCGTGCTTGCAGTGCTTGTATCGAAGGAAAGCTTCATGAGAAGGCTCACCCTCCCACGACTCTTATTTACTCAAAGAGGCCATTGGAGATCCTTCATTTGGATCTCTTTGGGCCTCCATCCTTTGATAGTCTTGGGGGTAGAAAGTATTGCTTGGTAATCGTGGATGACTATTCTAGATACACGTGGGTGTATTTCTTCAAGAGGAAGAGTGAGACCCAACAAACCGTCATTGACTTTGTACTGGCCGCGGCTGTGGGGGGCCGTAGTACCGCTCCTGTGCAGTAGTACCGCCCTCCCTCCGCGGTAGTACCGCTGTGGGCCAAGCGGTAGTACCGCGTTGTGTAGCGGTAGTACCGCTTATAGTGGCAAGCGGTAGTACCGCTAGCACAGCGGTACTACCGCTCTCTTCGGGGCAGAAGGGGGGGTAACGGTTGGTTTGTTCCCCCCACTATATAAAGGGGTCTTCTTCCCCAAAGTTGACTTACCTCTTCCCCCAAAAGATCCATTGTTGCTCCAAGCTCCATTTTCGCCCGATCTCTCTCCCTAGCCAATCAAACTTGTTGATTTGCTCGGGATTGGTTGCGAACGCCACGATCTACACTTCCACCAAGAGAAATTTGATTCCCCCCACTTATCCCTAGCGGATCTTGTTACTCTTGGGTGTTTGAGCACCCTAGACGGTTGAGGTCACCGCGGAGCCATAGTCCATTGTGGTGAAGCTTTGTGGTGTCGTTGGGAGCCTCCAATTAAGTTGTGGAGATTGCCCCAACCTTGTTTGTAAAGGTCCGGTCGCCGCCTTCAAGGGCACCAATAGTGGAATCACGGCATCTCGCATTGTGTGAGGGCGTGAGGAGAATACGGTGGCCCTTGTGGCTTCTTGGGGAGCATTGTGCCTCCACACCGCTCCAACGGAGACGTACTTCCCCTCAAAAGGAAGGAACTTCGGTAACACATCCTCGTCTTCACCGGCTCCACTCTTGGTTATCTCGTTCCTTTACTTTAGCTAGTTTACTTGTGTTATATCTCTTACTTGCTTGCGTGCTTGTTGTCGTTGCATCATATAGGTTGCTCACTTAGTTGCATATCTAGACAACCTATTTTGATGCAAACTTTAATTTGGTAAAGAAAAGCTAAAAATTGTTAGTTGCCTATTCACCCCCCCTCTAGTCAACTATATCGATCCTTTCATCATTGCTTTTTCCTCTCTTTTCGCTTTTTCCTTTTTTTAGCCTTAAAGCTTTTCGTGCGGCTCGACCACGCACCTGTGACATACACATACTTAAATATGTACATCCATTATACATGGGGGCTTCTTTGACAGAAGCTTGTTAATGTTATTTTTCGAGCATCAAGCTCATCACATATGCGTGTTTTTCCCATATGTACCTTTTCTTCACCATTATATGCATTGATATGACTTAAGTTTTGGCCAAGCTGGGTTGCCTGGCTCCTGTGCTTATGCCCTACGTTCCCGTTAGTTTGGCTAGGGCATAAAGGGAGCACCTCTGCGATTGTTACTGCCGGGTCATCCGGATGTGTACCTCAGACTGGGTGAAGCCGAAAGCTAGCGTTCTTAAGGGAATATTCGGTCGGTGGATTAAAGACGTTTTTGCATTCACCCCATTGTGAACCCCCAGATGTTACTTATACTGTGATTGTTACAATTACAGTTCGGACATGCATTTTTACGCATGCACACCCAGGGAAAGGAACCCCTAACGGAACTATTCTCTCTGGAAGATGTTTCTTACAATCATAATGTAATATAACATAACTAGCCGGATACAACTTGTCTGTTCAAGCAACTATGACCCCTACGCCTGGTTTCCATGCATACCCCGGTCTATTTTACCGCTCAGGTATTCGGAAACACTCTGCACCTTCAGGTCCAGAGGTCGAAGCGAAAAGATCTGCCATGCCAATCGTTTTACAATTCAGCTAGAAATGAAAGTACATAGTCACTTGGACTAAAAAAAAATCCTCCTCTATACCGTCCAGCAGGCTGTCTAACTTACAATCCTGCTGGGAATACTTGGTGGCTAATTTTACTTGGTCATATACCAAATTAACGGGAACTTCTTTCCCATCTGACCCTAGAGGTCTGACCCGAGCCATATGATTCGGATCAAGCTTGGTGTACCGTGTTTTCACCGTGGCCCAGGCTTCTCGTGCACCTTCCCGGTAGGCCGATATCTTCCACAATTGAAAGCGCCACCGCGCTCCCTTGAATAGCTCTAGGAGCTCCTCCATTTTTCCTGGAGGGGAGGCAGACAACAACAAGGCCTTGGCAACGCTTCACATCGCCTGCCGAGCCTGCTCGTGCATGTGCGACAGCTCTTGTAGCAGATCGCCCGAGAATCCGGACATCTCCTCTTCGGGACGACCGGTCAGCATACCTACAGACATAACTCTGTCAGTCCCTTTTATCTCTGAATATGCTGCCTCGCAGCCTCTTATTTTCCTTCACGGAATCAACCAGCTGGGCCCGTACATCTTTCAGTTCTTCGCCCAGCTGGGTCTGGGCATCCTGCAGCTTGTTTTTCTCATCTCTGACTCGGGTCAGAACACGCTCGCCTGCGGCGTGTAGTCTTTTCGCCTCTTTCTCGCTCGCTTGAGCGGCTTTCAATTTCTCCGCCAGTTGATTTGACGATCCTGTTAGGACATAAGCAATAGTATTAGCACAGCTGGTATATAATTATTGTTTCTCGATGGAGGGAAATATTACTGGAGGACACCTTCTTGGAATTTTCCAGTTCAACGGTAACATTTGTTAGCTGTGTCCGACACTTTTCTAGCTCTTGGGCTAGCAGGTCGTTCTTCTTCGTAAGAACCTGGTTATACAACGATCCTTAAATCATTTGTACCAACCGCTTCAAGTCTCGGAGGCTACTGGCATATGGTTATCATATTCGGACAAAGTAAACTTACTTGCACATCTTTTAAATGTTGAGTCATGGCTCTGTTAAGCCCGTCTCGAGCAGCTCGGATGTACGCATCAGCCGAGCTGAAGGCATTAAACGCCTCTTCTGAGAAGCTGGGGTCTCGTAAAATGGCCCTTCGGCACCGATGATTCATGGTGCTCTCCACTTCCGAGTTGGTGACGGATACATCATCCGAATCCTCGGCTAGAGGACAATCCGGTGTCACCCCCGTTTCAGCCCCCGTCTTTGCGGTAGGATTTGGATCCCGGCTGGGGGGAGTATGACCGGCCGGACCCCTGGACACAGTCCGGCACACTCTTCTCCTGATACAGGACAAACATAGAAGTCACAATTGGATGCGACTGCTGAAGAACATATTTGCAAATCCATACCTCTTCGATGAAGTCTCGACCGTGTCTTCGTTCCCCTTCCTCTTCGAAGGCTTGTCCGGCGCGGGGGCCGCTCTCTTTGGAGATGCCCCTGGGGCAGCACGGCGCGCCGAATGCCTCCCCTTTTGAGCACAGGACGGTGCGGTGGGTGAGTCAGAATTAGAGAACTCTTTCGGATGAGATGTCTCCTTCCTTCTCCTCCCTCTCTTCCCCCCTTTCCCCTTCCGGTGAAAGGAAGGGGGGGGGGGTAATTGGACTAGGGGTCCAAGTGGGACTCCTCCCACTTGGCGTGCCCTAGGCTGGCCTCCTCCCCTCTTCCTCCTTTATATACGGGGGCAGGGGGGCACCTCTAAGCATATCAATTGTTTCTTAGCCGTGTGCGGTGCCCCCTCCACCGTTTACTCCTCCGGTCATATTGTCGTAGTGCTTAGGCAAAGCCCTGCGCGGATCACTTCACCATCACCATCACCATGCCGTCGTGCTGACGAAACTCTCCCTCAACACTTTGCTGGATCAAGAGACGTCATTGAGATGAACGTGTGCAGAACTCGGAGGTGCCGTACGTTCGGTGCTTGATCGGTTGAATCGAGAAGACGTTCGACTACATCAACCGCATTAAGCTAATGCTTCCGCTTTTGGTCTACGAGGGTACGTGGACACACTCTCCCCCTGTCGTTGCTATGCATCTCCTAGATAGATCTTGCGTGACTGTTGGAATTTTTTTGAAATTGCATGCTACGTTTCCCAACGGTGGCATCCGAGCCAGGTCTATGCGTAGATGATATGCACGAGTATAACACAAAGAGTTGTGGGCGGTGATAGTCATACTACTTACCACCAACGTCTTATTTTTATTCGGCGGTATTGTTGGATGAAGCGGCCTGGACCAACCTTACATGACCACGTTCCTTAGACCGGTTCCACCGATACACATGCAACTAGTTTTGCATAAAGGTGGCTGGCGGGTGTCTGTTTCTCCAACTTTAGTTGAATCGATTTTTGACTACAGGCGGTCCTTGTTGAAGGTTAAAACAACAAACTTGACGAAACACCGTTGTGGTTTTGATGCGTAGGTAAGAACATTTCTTACTAGAAGCCCGTAGCAGCCACGTAAAACTTACAACAACAAAGTAGAGGACGTCTAACTTGTTTTTGCAGGGCATGTTGTGATGTGATATGGTCAAGACATGATGTGATATACGTTATTGTATGAGATGATCATGTTTTGTAAAAGTTATCGGCAACTGGCAGGAGCCTTATGGTTGTCGCTTTATTGTATGAAATGCAAATGCCATGTAATTGCTTTACTTTATCACTATGTGTTAGCGATAGTTGTAGAAGCAATAGTTGGCGAGACGACCACGACGCTACGATGGAGATCAAGGTGTCAAGCCGGTGACGATGGAGATCATGACGGTGCTTTGGAGATGGAGATCAAAGACACAAGATGATGATGGCCATATCATGTCACATATATTGATTGCATGTGATGTTTTTCTTTTATGCATCTTATTTTGCTTAGTACGGCGGTAGCATTATAAGATGATCCCTTACTAATTTCAAGGTATAAGTGTTCTCCTTGAGTATGCACCGTTGCGACAGTTTGTCGTGCTGAGACACCACGTGATGATCGGGTGTGATAAGCTCTACGTTCACATACAACGGGTGCAAGACAGTTTTGCACATGCGGAATACTCGGGTTAAACTTGACGAGCCTAGCATGTACAGACATGGCCTCAGAACACTCGAGACCGAAAGGTCGAACGTGAATCATATAGTAGATATGATCAACATAGAGATGTTCACCATTGATGACTACTCCATCTCACGTGATGATCGGACATGGTTTAGTTGATATGGATCACGTGATCATTTAGATGACTCGAGGGATGTCTATATAAGTGGGAGTTCTTAAGTAATATGATTAATTGAACTTAAATTATCATGAACTTAGTCCTGATAGTATTTGCATATCTATGTTGTAGATCAATAGCTTGCATATAGCTCCCTTGTTTTATTTTTGATATGTTCCTAGAGAAAACTAAATTGAAAGATGATAGTAGTAATGATATGGACTGGGTCCGTGATCTGAGGATTATCCTCATTGCTGCACAGAAGAATTATGTCCTTGATGCACCGCTAGGTGACGGACCTATTGCAGGAGCGGATCAGACGTTATGAACGTTTGGCAATCTTAGTATGATGATTACTTGATAGTTTAGTGCGCCATACTTTACGGCTTAGAATCGGGGCTGCAAAGACGTTTTGAATGCCATGGAGCATATGAGATGTTCCAAGAGCTGAAATTGGTATTTCAGACTCATGCCCGTGTTGAGAGGTATGAGACCTCTGATAAGTACTTTGCCTACAAGATGGAGGAGAATAGCTCAGCTAGTGAGCATGTGCTCAGAATGTCTGGGTACTACAATCGCTTGAATCAAGTGAGAGTTAATCTTACAGTAAGATAGTGATTAACAGAGTTCTCTAGTCACTATCACCAAGTTACTAGAACTTCATGATGAACTATAATATGCAAGGGATGACAAAAACGATTCCCAAGCTCTTCGCGATGCTGAAATCAACAAAGGTAGAAATCAAGAAATAGCATCAAGTGTTGATGGTTAACAAGACCACTAGTTTCAAGAAAAAGGGCAAGGAAAAGAAAGGGAAACTTGACAAAGAATGGCAAGAAATTTGCCACTCCCATGAAGAAGCCGAAAGCTAGACCAAAACTGAGTGCTTCTACTGCAAAGGAAATGGTCACTGGAAGTGGAACTGCCCTAGATATTTGGCGGATAAGAAGGATGGCAAAGTGAACAAAGGTATATTTGATATACATGTTATTATTGTGTACTTTACTAGTGTTTAGAGCAACCCCTCGGTATTTAATACTAGTTCAGTTGCTAAGAGTAGTAACTCGAAACAGGAGTTGCAAAATAAAGAGAGACTAGTTAAGGGCAAGGTGACGATGTGTGTTGGAAGTGATTCCAAGATTGATAAGATCACCATCGCACATTCCCTTTACCTTTGGGATTAATGTTGAACCTAAAATAAATGTTATTTGGTGTTTGCGTTAAGCATGAATATGATTGGATCATGTTTATTGCAATACGGTTATTCATTTAAGTCAAAGAATAATTGTTGTTCTGTTTACATGAATAAAACCTTCTATGGTCATACACTCAATATAAATGGTTTATTGAATCTCGATCGTGGTGATACACATATTCATAATATTGATGCCAAAAGATGCAAAAGTTGATAATGATAGCGCAACATATTTGTGGCACTGCCGTTTAGGTCATATTAGTGTAAAGCGCATGAAGAAACTCCATACGGATGGACTTTTGAAATCACTTGATTATGAATCATTTGGTGCTTGTGAACCATGCCTCATGGGCAAGACGACTAAAACTCCGTTCTCCAGAACAATGGAGCAAGCCAATGACTTATTGGAAATAATACATACCGATGTATGCAGTCCGATGAGTATTGAGGCACACAGCGGGTATAGTTATTTTCTGACCTTCACAGATGATTTGAGTGGATATGGGTATATCTGCTTGATGAAACACAAGTATGAAACATTTGAAAAGTTCAAAGAATTTCAGAGTGAAGTGGAGAATCATCGTAACAAGAAAATAAAGTTTCTACGATCTGATCACGAAGGCGAATATTTGAGTTACGAGTTTGGCCTTCATTTAAAACAATGTGGAATAGTTTCATAACTCACGCCACCTGGAACACCACAACGTAATGGTGTGTACGAACGTCGTAACCGTACTTTATTAGATATGGTGCGATCTATGATGTCTCTTACCGATTTACCACTATCGTTTTGGGGTTATACATTAGAGACAATTGCATTCACGTTAAATAGGGCACCGTCTAAATTCATTGGGACGACACCGTATGAACTGTGGTTTGGCAAGAAACCTAAGCTGTCGTTTCTTAAAGTTTGGGGTTGCGATGCTTATGTGAAAAAGCTTCAGCCTGATAAGCTCGAACCCAAATCGGAGAAGTGCGTTTTCATAGGATACCCAAAAGAAACTATTGGGTACACTTTCTATCATAGATCCGAAGGCAAGAGTTTTGTTGCTAAGAATGGGTCCTTTTTGGAGGAGTTTCTCTTGAAAGAAGTGAGTGGGAGGAAAGTAGAACTTGATGAGGTAATTGTACCTTCTCTCGAATTGGAAAGTAGCTCATTACAGAAAACCATTCCCGTGATGACAACACCAGCAAGAGAGGAAGCTAATGGTAATGATCATGAAACTTCAGATCAAGTTACTACCGAACCTCGTAGGTCAACCAGAGCATGTTCCGCACTAGAGTAGTATGGTAGTCCTGTTCTGGAATTCATGTTACTAGACCATGATGAACCTACGAACTATGAGGAAGCGATGATGAGCCTAGATTCCACAAAATGGCTTGAGGCCATGAACTCCGAGATAGGATCCATGTATGAGAACAAAGTATGGACTTTGGTTGACTTGCCCGATGATCGGCAAGCCATAGAGAATAAATGGATCTTCAAGAGGAAAACGGACGCTGATAGTAGTGTTATTATCTACAAAGCTAGACTTATCAAAAAGGTTTTTGACAAGTTCAAGGTGTTGACTATGATGAGATTTTCTCACTCGTAGCGATGCTTAAGTCTGTCCGAATCATGTTATCAATTGCCTCACTTTATGAAATCTGGCAAATGGATATCAAAACTACATTCGTTAATGGATTTATTAAAGAAGAGTTGTATATGATGCAACCAGAAGGTTTTTTCAATCCTAAAGGTGCTAACAAAATGTGCAAGCTCCAGCGATCCATCTATGGACTGGTGCAAGCATATCGGAGTTGGAATATACGCTTTGATGAGTTGATCAAAGCATATAGTTTTATACAGACTTGCGATGAAGCCTATATTTACAAGAAAGTGAGTGGGAGCGCTACATCCTTTCTGATAAGTATATGTGAATGACATATTATTGATCAGGAATGATGTAGAATTTTCTGAAAAGCATAAAGGAGTGTTTGAAAGGAGTTTTTCAAAGAAACACCTCGGTGAAGCTGCTTACATACCGGGCATCAATATCTATAGAGATAGATCAAGATGCTTGATAAGACTTTCGATGAGTACATACCTTGATAAGATTTTGAAGGAGTTCAAAATGGATCAACCGAAGGAGTTCTTGCCTGAGTTGTAAGGTATGAAATTGAGTAAGACTCAAAACCCGACCACGGCAGAAGATAGAGAGAAAGAATGAAAGTCATTACCTATGCCCCAGCCATAGGTTCTATAAAGTATGCCACACAGTATACCAGACCTATTATGTACCTTTCCATGAGTTTGGCAAGGGGGTACAATAGTGATCCAGGAGTAGGTCACTGGACAACGGTCAAAATTATCCTTAGTTACCTTAAAGAGGACTAAGGAAATATTTCTCGGTTATGGAGGTTACAAATAGTTCATCGTAAAGCGTTACGTCGATGCAAGCTTTGACACTGATCCGGACAACTCCGAGTCTCAATCTAGATACATATTGAAAGTGAGAGCAATTAGCTAGATTAGCTCTGTGCAGAGCATTGTAGACATAGAAATTTGCAAAATACATACGGATCTGAATGTGGCAGACCCGTTGACTAAACTTCTCTCACAAGCAAAACATGATCACACCTTAGTACTCTTTGGGTGTTAATCACATAGCAATGTGAACTAGATTATTGAATCTAGTAAACCCTTTGGGTGTTGGTCACCTGGCGATGTGAACTATGGGTGTTAATCACATAAAGATGTGAACTATTAGTGTTAAATCACATGGCGATGTGAACTAGATTACTGACTCTAGTGCAAGTGGGAGACTCAAGGAAATATGCCTAGAGGCAATAATAAAGTTGTTATTTTATATTTCCTTATATCATGATAAATGTTTATTATTCATGCTAGAATTGTATTAACCGAAACTTGATACATGTGTGGATACATAGACAAAACACAGTGTCCCTAGTAAGCCTCTACAAGACTAGCTCGTTAATCAAAGATGGTTAAGTTTCCTAACCATAGACATGTGTTGTCATTTTATGAATGAGATCACATCATTAGGAGAATGATGTGATGGACATGGCCCATCCGTTAGCTTAGCATATTGATCGTTCAGTTTTATTGCTATAGCTTTCTTCATGTCATATACATATTCCTTTGACTATGAGATTATGCAACTCCCAGATACCGGAGGAATACCTTGTGTGCTATCAAACGTCACAACATAAATGGGTGGTTATAAAGATGCTCTATAGGTATCTCCGAAGGTTTTTGTTGGGTTGGCATAGATCGAGATTAGGATTTGTCACTCCGAGTATTGGAGAGGTATCTCTGGGCCCTCTCGATAATGCACATCATGATAAGCCTTGCAAGCTATGTGACTAATGAGTTAGTTACAGGATGATATATTACGGAACGAGTAAAGAGACTTGCCAGTAATGAGATTGAACTAGGTATGAAGATACCGACGATCGAATCTCGGGCAAGTAACATACCAATGACAAAGGGAATGACGTATGTTGTCATTGCGGTTTGACCGATAAAGATCTTCGTAGAATATGTAGGAACCAATATGAGCATCCAGATTCCGCTGTTGGTTATTGACCAGAGATGTGTCTCGGTCATGTCTACATAGTTCTCGAACCCGTAGGGTCCGCACGCTTAACGTTCGATGACGATTTGCATTATGAGTTATGTGTTTCGGTGACCGAAGATTGTTCGGAGCCCCGGATGAGATCATGTACATGACAAGGAGTCTCGAAATGGTTGAGAGGTAAAGACCGATATATTGGACGATAGTATTCAGACACCGGAAGTGTTTCGGAATGTATCGGGTGCGTATCGGAGTACCAGGGGGGGTTACCGGAACCCCCGAGGGAAAGATATGGGCCATATGGGCCATAGGAGGGAGGTAAGGCAGCCCACAAGGGGGTGGCGCCCATGGGGAGCCCGAATTGGAAAGGGAGGGGGCGCCCCCCTTTCCTTCTCCTCCTCCCTCTCCTTCCCCCTTTCCCCTTTCGGTAAAAGGAAAGGGGGGGGACCGAATTGGACTAGGGGTCCAAGTGGGACTCCTCCCACTTGGCACGCCCTAGGCCGGCCTCCTCCCCTCTCCCTCCTTTATATACGGGGGCAGGGGGCACCTCTAAGCATATCAATTGTTTCTTAGCCGTGTGCGGTGCCCCCTCCACCGTTTGCTCCTCCGGTCATATTGTCGTAGTGCTTAGGCGAAGCCCTGCGCAGATGACTTCACCATCACCATCACCACGCCGTCGTTCTGACGAAACTCTCCCTTGACACTTTGTTGGATCAAGAGTTCGAGTGATGTCATCGAGCTGAACGTGTGCAGAACTCGAAGGTGTCATACGTTCGGTGCTTGATCGGTCGAATGAGATGACGTTTAACTACATCAACCGCGTTAAGCTAACGCTTCCGCTTTCGGTCTACGAGGGTACGTGGACACACTCTCCCCCTCTCGTTGCTATGCATCTCCTAGATAGATCTTGCGTGATCGTAGGAAATTTTTTGAAATTGCATGCTACGTTTCCCAACACTAAGCTCATAAAAAAACAATGTAACCGTGTTTGAGAATCAATAAAATACGCCGAATGCTTTTCTCTCAAAAAAAATACCAATTTTCCAGTAGTGTAGCCTCCTTCTCGAAGTTCTTACCTTTTCCCACCATGACGCCATCCAACTCATGAGCCGGCAGATCATGATGTTTGAGCAAATTCCTCCAAATTCTTCTCCATCGCCTTCCCCGCCGCCGAGGTCGAACTCAATGCTACATCCATGAGGAAACAGGCCGGAAGCAATCCCTGGTCCCCTCCTGGATCCACTCAGTGTGGAGATCAGTGAATATAAACAATAATCTCTCATCGGAGATCAGAGACCGCCGCCGGAGAAGAAAACCCTGATTGGATCGTCGTTTTATAGCGATATACACCTGTAAAATATACATACCTCTGTCCGTCATTCTTTTTCCAGGTGTAAATCACATTTTATTGGTAGGGAATTTTGAGCTTTATTCAACCGAAAGTGTTCGCTGAGCAGTCAGGTAGAAGGCTGCTGATAAGGAAGCTAGGAGTTTCCGTAAGCCAGCTTTCGGTGGCGACTGGCTTACAGTAGCAGTCGCCGTGCAAGCATGTTTTGCACAAAGGTGAGATGGACCATTGGCCGATCTACTTACATGTGTATTACAAAAGATTTAAAACTAACAGATGGCTCATCAATTTCTAGAAGAATTGGTGCCACAATAGATCGACTGTTGAGGCAAGTGTTCCGGAGGTTAACCATCTCCAGGTTGTTGATAACCCACAAGTATAGGGGATCGCAACAGTTTTCGAGGGTAGAGTATTCAACCCAAATTTATTGATTCGACACAAGGGGAGCCAAAGAATATTCTCAAGTATTAGCAGTTGAGTTGTCAATTCAACCACACCTGGATAACTTAATATCTGCAGCAAAGTATTTAGTAGCAAAGTAGTATGGAAGTAACGGTAATGGTGGCAAAAGTAACAGTAGCAGTATTGTAGTGATTGTAACAGTGGCAACGGTAAAGTAACTAAGAGAAGAACAATATGTGAAAAGCTCGTAGGCATTGGATCGGTGATGGAGAATTATGCCGGATGCGATTATTCATGCAACAGTTATAACATAGGGTGACACAGAACTAGCTCCAATTCATCAATGTAATGTAGGCATGTATTCCGAATATAGTCATACGTGCTTATGGAAAGAACTTGCATGACATCTTTTGTCCTACCCTCCCGTGGCAGCGGGGTCCTATTGGAAACTAAGGGATATTAAGGCCTCCTTTTAATAGAGTACCGGACCAAAGCATTAACACATAGTGAATACATGAACTCCTCAAACTACGGTCATCACCGGGAGTGGTCCCGATTATTGTCACTTCGGGGTTGCCGGATCATAACACATAGTAGGTGACTATAGACTTGCAAGATAGGATCAAGAACTCACATATATTCATGAAAACATAATAGGTTCAGATCTGAAATCATGGCACTCGGGCCCTAGTGACAAGCATTAAGCATAGCAAAGTCATAGCAACATCAATCTCAGAACATAGTGGATACTAGGGATCAAACCCTAACAAAACTAACTCGATTACATGATAAATCTCATCCAACCCATCACCGTCCAGCAAGCCTACGATGGAATTACTCACGCACGGCGGTGAGCATCATGAAATTGGTGATGGAGGATGGTTGATGATGACGACGGCGACGGATTCCCCTCTCCGGAGCCCCGAACGGACTCCAGATCAGCCCTCCCGAGAGAGATTAGGGCTTGGCGGTGGCTCCGTATCGTCAAACGCGATGAATCCTTCTCTCTGATTTTTTTCTCCCCGAACGTGAATATATAGAGTTGGAGTTGAGGTCGGTGGAGCACCAGGGGGCCCACGAGGCAGGGGGCGCGCCCAGGGGGGTAGGCGCGCCCCCACCCTCGTGGACAGGGTGTGGGCCCCCTGGCCTTGATTCTTTCGCCAGTATTTTTTATTATTTCCAAAAATAATCTCCATGAAGTTTCAGGTCATTCTGAGAACTTTTGTTTCTGCACAAAAATAACACCATGGCAATTCTGCTGAAAACAGCGCCAGTCCGGGTTAGTTCCATTCAAATCATGCAAGTTAGAGTCCAAAACAAGGGCAAAAGTGTTTGGAAAAGTAGATACGACGGAGACGTATCAACTCCCCCAAGCTTAAACCTTTGCTTTCCTCAAGCAATTCAGTTGATAAACTGAAAGTGATAAAGAAAAACTTTTACAAACTTTGTTTGCTCTTGTTGTTGTAAATATGTAAAGCCAGTATTCAAGTTTTCAGCAAAGATTATGACTAACCATATTCACAATAACACTTAGGTCTCATGTTTGCTCATATCAATGTCATAATCAACTAGCGAGCAATAATAATAAATCTCGGATGACAACACTTTCTCAAAACAATCATAATATGATATAACAAGATGGTATCTCGCTAGCCCTTTCTGAGACCGCAAAACATAAATGCAGAGCACCCTTAAAGATCAAGGACTGACTAAACATTGTAATTCATGGTAAAAGAGATCCAGTCATAGTCATACTCAATATAAATTAATAGTAATGGATGCAAATGACAACAGTGCTCTCCAACTGGTGCTTTTTAATAAGAGGATGATGACTCAACATAAAAGTAAATAGATAGGCCCTTCGCAGAGGGAAGCAGGGATTTGTAGAGGTGCCAGAGCTCGATTTTTGAAATAGAGATAAATAATATTTTGAGTGGCATACTTTCATTGTCAACATAACAACCGAGAGATCTTGATATCTTCCATGCTACACACATTATAGGCGGTTCCCAAACAGAATGGTAAAGTTTATACTCCCCCTCCACGAACAAACATCAGTCCATGGCTTGTCCGAAACAACGGGTGCCTCTAACTAACAACAATCCTGGGGGAGTTTTGTTTGCAATTATTTTGATTTGATTTGCTTAAAGCATGGGACTGGGCATCCCGGTGACCAGCCATTTTCTCGTGAGTGAGGAGCGGAGTCCACTCCTCTTGAGAATAACCTGCCTAGCATGGAAGATACAAACAACCCTAGTTGATACATGAGCTATTCGAGCATACAAAACAGAATTTCATTTGAAGGTTTAGAGTTTGGCACATACAAATTTACTTGGAACGGCAGGTAGATACCGCATATAGGAAGGTATGGTGGACTCATATGGAATAACTTTGGGGTTTAAGGGATTGGATGCACAAGCAGCATTCCCGCTTAGTACAAGTGAAGGCTAGAAAAAGACTGGGAAGCGACCAGCTAGAGAGCGACAACAGTCATGAACATGCATTAAAATTAATAAACATTGAGTGCAAGCATGAGTAGGATATAATCCACCATGAACATAAATATCGTGGAGGCTATGTTGATTTGTTTCAACTACATGTGTGAACATGTGCCAAGTCAAGTCACTCGAATCATTCAAAGGAGGATACCACCCTACTATACCACATCACAACCATTTTAATAGCATGTTGGCACGCAAGGTAAACCATTATAAACTCCTAGCTAATTAAGCATGGCATAAGCAACTATAATCTCTAATTGTCATTGCAAACATGTTTATTCATAATAGGCTGAATCAGGAACGATGAACTAATCATATTTACAAAAACAAGAGAGGTCGAGTTCATACCAGCTTCTCTCATCTCAATCAGTTCATCATATCGTCATAATTGCCTTTCACTTGCATGACCGAACGATGATAATAATAATAGTGCACGTGCTTTGGACTAAGCTGGAATCTGCAGGCATTCAATACAAAGGAGAGGACAAGGCAATATGGGCTCTTGGTTAAATCAACAATAATGCATATAAGACCACTTCAACATTTTCATTATGGTCTTCTCCTATCGACCCCCAAAGAAAAGAAAAGAAATAAAACTATTTACACGGTAAAGCTCCCAACAAACAAAAGAAGAACAGAAATCTTTTTGGGTTTTCTTTTAATTACTACTACTACAAGCAAGAAAGTAAACTAGCTAAAAGCTACAACTAATTTTTTGGTTTTTCTTAAGGTTTTTCAAACACACAAGAAGAAAGCATAAAAAGGAAAATAAACTAGCATGGATATTACAGTGAAAAAGTATGAGCACCGACAACTAGCATGAGCGTGTGAACATAAATGTAATGTCGGTGAGAATACGTACTCCCCCAAGCTTAGGCTTTTGGCCTAAGTTGGTCTATGGCCACGGCTGGCCTGGCGGATATTCGAAGTTGTAACTGGAGTCGTAATGAGATGGAGCCTCGGGTTGCCACTGGTTGGCAATCTCCTCCAGATCCCACTGGTAAACAGACTGTCGTGAAGGATCAAATCGTGGTTCCGGCTCTAGCTCTATAGCTGGTGTGGGGTTTTTGTAGGCGTGAATGGCCTCCGGCGGAACAAGGTACTTGCCTACAGATAAGTCAAACAAGGAAGGAGCAGGCAAAGTAATAGTCTCAGGGTGATTTTTATCAAATATCAGCTTGTACTTAAGCATCTTTTCCTTATTCTTAACGATAAAATCATGTACTACCATACTCTTATAGTCTAGAAAAACAGGAGGCAACAACTTTTCTTCTTTCTCATAATGCCTAATAGGTATGTTAAAATGTGCAGCGAGGCGCGAGGCGAAGATACCTCCCAAGATGGGGCCCTTCGTACGGTTAAGATTTAGCCACTTTGCAACAATAGCGCCCATACTAAATGTGTCATCACGGAACAAGGCATGGCACAAAATAACAATATCAGGGGCACTAAGGTTGCCACAGTTTCCGTGACCAATTAAGCATCTACTAGCAAATATTGCAAAGTAACGTAGAACAGGAAATTGTATGCTAGTAATTCTTGCGTCGGAAACCTTCCTAGTTTCCTCTACAGCAACTGTATCAATAAACCCCTCCACATCGTTACGATGTGGTTCCTCCACGCTGCCCGAAAAGGGCAACTTGCAAACCTCACAAAATTCATAGAGGGACATCTCCTTATACTCATCATATAAATAGAAATCCACCGAAGGTGGTGACCTCCTAGCATGGAAATGAAAATTTGGCACAAAAATATTAGTGAGTAGGAGATAATGTTCGTGTTGGTCGCGGAGGAAGTCGGTGAGGCCTGCATTCTCAGCCAACTCATAAAAATCATCATAAATCCCGGCTGCTCTCAAGAAATCATCACAAGGCCATTCACACGGCTGAACCTCCGCGGTGCGAGGGAGATTATATTTGGGCCTCTTGTCTTCTTCACTTTGCTTATCCTTCGAGCTTCGGCTCGAAGAGCCCCTCAAAAATCTCTTCATCAATTTCTGAAATTTTTAGTAACTCACAATAAAAGTGAACCAAACTCAACAAAATTGATAGCAACTACTCCCACAAGTGCCTAGAGACTATATCATGCATTAGAACTACTTGGGACCAAATAAATTTGACATGCAAGCTCAAGAACAGGGTCACCTAAGCAGCAAAAATTTGCAATAAATAAAGCGCTAGAACAAAACTAATTGGACCATTGGAGGAGTCACATACCGAAGAACAATCCCCCAAAGCAGTTTTGTGAGTGGAGCTTTGAGCAAGGAGATCAAAAATGGCAGCAAGGTGAGCTAGAACTCGTGCTTGAGCTGGCTGGTGATTTTTTTGGGAGGAAGAAGGACTGTGTGGATGCTGGGATAAGTGGAGGGGAGCCACCATGGGCCCACGAGGCAGGGGGCGCGCCCCAGGGGGTGGGCGCGCCTTGGACCCTCGTGGCCAGGTGCTTGCTCCCCCTGCCGTGTTCTCAGTGCCAGATATTCTCAAATATTCCATAAAAAATCATATTTCAATTTCAGGGCACTTGGAGAACTTTTATTTTCGGGGTATTTTTTATTGCACGGATAATTCAGAAAACTGACAGAAAATACTATTTTTTTTGCTTTATTTAATCTAAATAACAGAAAGTAAAAGGAGGGTACAAAAGGTTGTGCTTTCTAACTTCATCCATCTCATGCTCATCAAAAGGAATCCACTAACAAGGTTGATTAGGTCTTGTTAACAAACTCATTTCGAATAACATGAAATTGGAGAAATTTCAAATAACACTATGTTACCTCAACAGGGATATGCACGTCCCCAACAATAAGAATATCATATTTCTTCTTGATAGTAGGAAGAGGAAATTCAAAACCTCCAATAGTAATCGATGGAATTTTTCCAATAGAATTGATACTGTGGACTTGAGGTTGTTTCCTCGGAAAGTGTACCGTATGCTCATTACCATTAACATGAAAAGTGACATTGCCTTTGTTGCAATCAATAACAGCCCCTGTAGTATTCAAAAAGGGTCTACCAAGGATAATCGACATACTATCATCCTCGGGAATATCAAGAATAACAAAGTCCATTAAAACAGTAACGTTTGCAACCACAACAGGCACATCCTCACAAATACCGACAGTTATAGCAGTTGATCTATCGGCCATTTGCAAAGATATTTCAGTAGGTGTCAACTTGTTCAAATCAAGTCTACGATATAAAGAGAGAGGCATAACACTAACACCGGCTCCAAGATCACATAAAGCAGTTCTAACATAGTTTCTTTTAATGGAGCATGGTATAGTTGGTACACCTGGATCTCCAAGTTTCTTTGGTATTCCACCCTTAAAAGTATAATTAGCAAGCATGGTGGAAATTTCAGCTTCCGGTATCTTTCTTTTATTTGTAACAATATTTTTCATATACTTGGCATAAGGATTCATTTTAAGCATATCAGTCAAACGCATACGCAAAAAGATAGGTCTAATCATTTCAGCAAAGCGCTCAAAATCCTCATCATCCTTTTTCTTGGATGGTTTAGGAGGAAAATGCATGGGTTTCTGAACCCATGGCTGTCTTTCTTTACCGTGCTTCCTAGCAACAAAGTCTCTCTTATCATAACGTTGATTCTTTGATTGTGGGTTATCAAGATCAACAGCAGGTTTGATCTCTGCATCATTATCATTGCTAGTTGAGCATCAACATGAACATCATCATTAACATTATCACTAGGTTCATGTTCGTCACCAGATTGTGTTTCAGCATCAGAAATAGAAATATCATTGGAATTCTCAAGTGTGTCAACAACAGGTTCACTAGAAGCATGCAAAATCCTATCATTTTTCTTTTTCTTCTTCTTAGAAGGACTAGGTGAATCTACATTAGTTCTTTGAGAATCTTGCTCAATTCTCTTAGGGTGGCCCTCAGGATACAAAGGTTCCTGAGTCATTTTACCCCCTCTAGTCATAACTCTAACAACATTATCATTCTTCTTATTATTTAATTCATTGAGCAAATCATTCTGAGCTTGAAGCACTTGTTCTACTTGAGTGGTAACCATAGAAGCATGTTTACTAATGAGTTTAAGTTCACCTTTAGCTCTAGACATATAATCACTCAAGTGTTCAATCATATAAGCATTGCATTTTAATTGTCTACCAAAATAAGCATTAAAATCTTCTTGCTTAACCATAAAATTATCAAACTCATCTAAGCATTGGCTAGCAAACTTAGTAGGAGGGATTTCAGCTTTATCATATATATAGAGAGAATTTTCCTTTACTACCTGTGTCAGGTTATCAAGACCATGTATTTCTTCGATAGGTGGTAAATTCTTAACATCTTCAGCTTTTATACCTTTTTCTTTCATAGATTTCTTCGCCTCTTGCATATTTTCAGGACTGAGAAATAGAACACCCTTTTTCTTCGGAGTTGGCTTAGGAGTTGGTTTAGGGAGTGTCCAATTGTTTTCATTCGTCAACATATTATTCAATAGCAATTCAGCCTGATCGACAACTCTTTCCCTGAAAACACAACCAGCACAACTATCCAGGTGGTCTCTAGAAGGATCGGTTAGTCCATTATAAAAGATATCAAGTATTTCATTTTTCTTGAGAGGATGATCAGGCAAAGCATTAAGTAATTGGAGAAGCCTCCCCCAAGCTTGTGGGAGACTCTCTTCTTCAATTTGCACAAAATTATATATATCCCTTAAAGCAGCTTGTTTCTTATGAGCAGGAAAATATTTAGCAGAGAAGTAATTAATCATATCCTGGGGACTACGCACACAACCAGGATCAAGAGAATTAAACCAAGTCTTAGCATCACCCTTTAATGAGAACGGAAATAACTTAAGGATATAATAGTAGCGAGTTTTCTCATCATTAGTGAATAGGGTAGCTATATCATTTAATTTAGTAAGATGTGCCACAACAGTTTCAGATTCATAGCCATAAAAAGGATTAGATTCAACCAAAGTAATTATCTCAGGATCGACAGAGAAATCATAATCCTTATCAGTAACAAAGATAGGTGAAGTAGCATAAGCAGGATCATATTTCATTCTAACATTCAGAGATTTTTCTTTCAGCTTAACTAATAATTTCTTAAGGTCGCTCCTGTCATTGCAAGCAAGAAAGTCTCTAGCAGTTTCTTCATCCATAACATAACCCTCAGGCACAACAGGAAATTCATATCTAGGGGGAGAATCTTCATCATCACTTTCATCAATATTATCAGTTTCAATAATTTCATTCTCTCTAGCCCTAGCAAGTTGTTCATCAAGAAATTCACCTAGTGGCACAGTATTATCAAGCATAGAAGTAGTTTCATCATAAGTATCATGCATAGCAGAAGTGGCATCATCAATAACATGCGACATATTAGAAAAATTAATAGCAGAAGCAGGTTTAGGTGTCGCAAGCTTACTCAAAACAGAAGGTGAATCAAGTGCAGAGCTAGATGGCAGTTCCTTACCTCCCCTCGTAGTTGAGGGATATATTTTAGTTTTCTCGTCTTTCAAGTTCCTCATAGTGACACATCAGATATAAATCCCAAGTGACTCAAAGAATAGAGCTATGCTCCCCGGCAACGGCGCCAGAAAATAGTCTTGATAACCCACAAGTATAGGGGATCGCAACAGTTTTCGAGGGTAGTGTTGGAAATATGCCCTAGAGGCAATAATAAAATGGTTATTATTATATTTCCTTGTTCATGATAATTGTCTATTGTTCATGCTATAATTGTGTTATCCGGAAATCGTAATACATGTGTGAACACATAGACCATAACATGTCCCTAGTGAGCCTCTAGTTGACTAGCTCGTTGATCAATAGATGGTTACGGTTTCCTGACCATGGACATTGGATGTCATTGATAACGGGATCACATCATTAGGAGAATGATGTGATGGACAAGACCCAATCCTAAGCATAGCACTAGATCGTGTAGTTCGTTTGCTGAAGCTTTCTAATGTCAAGTATCATTTCCTTAGACCATGAGATCGTGCAACTCCCGGATACCGTAGGAATGCTTTGGGTGTACCAAACGTCACAACGTAACTGGGTGGCTATAAAGGTGCACTACAGGTATCTCCGAAAGTGTCTGTTGGGTTGGCTCGGATCGAGACTGGGATTTGTCACTCCGTATGACGGAGAGGTATCTCTGGGCCCACTCGGTATTGCATCATCATAATGAGCTCAATGTGACTAAGTAGTTAGTCACGGGATCATGCATTACGGAACGAGTAAAGTGACTTGCCGGTAACGAGATTGAACGAGGTATTGGGATACCGACGATCGAATCTCGGGCAAGTAACGTACCGATTGACAAAGGGAATTGTATACGGGATTGCTTGAATCCTCGACATCGTGGTTCATCCGATGAGATCATCGTGGAACATGTGGGAGCCAACATGGGTATCCAGATCCCGCTGTTGGTTATTGGCTAGAGAGGTGTCTCGGTCATGTCTGCATGATTCCCGAACCCGTAGGGTCTACACACTTAAGGTTCGATGACGCTAGGGTTATAAGGAAGGTTTGTATGTGATTACCGAATGTTGTTCGGAGTCCCGGATGAGATCCCGGACGTCACGAGGAGTTCCGGAATGGTCCGGAGGTAAAGATTTATATATGGGAAGTCACCATACGGTCACCGGAAATATTCGGGGGTATACCGGTATTGTACCGGGACCACCGGAGGGGTTCCGGGGGTCCACCGGGAGGGTCCACCTGCCCCGGAGGGCCTTATGGGCTGTAGGTGGAAGGGAACCAGCCCTTAGTGGGCTGGGCGCCAACCCCCCTAGGGCCCATGCGCCTAGGGTTTGGGGGAACCCTAAAGGGGGGCGCCCCCCTTGCTTGGGGGGCAAGCCACCTCCCCCTTGGCCGCCGCCCCCCTCTAGATCTCATCTAGAGGGGCCGGCCCCCTTCCCCCTTCTCCCTATAAATAGAGGGGTGAGGGGAGGGCTGCAGCACCACATCCAAGGCGCAGCCCCTCCCCTCCCCAACACCTCTCCTCCTCCGCGTGTGCTTGGCGAAGCCCTGCCGGAGAACTGTCACTCCACCACCACCACGCCGTCGTGCTGCTGTTGGAGCCTTCTTCCTCAACCTCTCCCTCCTCCTTGCTGGATCAAGGCGTGGGAGACGTCACCGCTCCGTACGTGTGTTGAACGCGGAGGTGCCGTCCGTTCGGCGCTTGGATCATCGGTGATTTGGATCACGACGAGTACGACTCCATCAACCCCGTTCTCTTGAACGCTTCCGCTCGCGATCTACAAGGGTATGTAGATGCACTCCTCCCCTCTCGTTGCTAGTAAACTCCATAGATTGATCTTGGTGATGCGTAGAAAATTTTAATTTCTGCTACGATCCCCAACAGTGGCATCATGAGCTAGGTCTATGCGTAGTTTCTATGCACGAGTAGAACACAAGTTGTTGTGGGCGTCGATTTTGTCAATTTACTTGCCGTTACTAGTCTTATCTTGATTCGGCGGCATCGTGGGATGAAGCGGCCCGGACCGACCTTACACGTACGCTTACGTGAGACAGGTTCCACCGACTGACATGCACTAGTTGCATAAGGTGGCTAGCGGGTGTCTGTCTCTCCCACTTTAGTCGGATCGGATTCGATGAAAAGGGTCCTTATGAAGGGTAAATAGAAATTGGCATATCACGTTGTGGTTTTGGCGTAGGTAAGAATCGTTCTTGCTAGAAACCTATAGCAGCCACGTAAAAGTTTGCAACAACAATTAGAGGACGTCTAACTTGTTTTTGCAGCAAGTGTCATGTGATGTGATATGGCCAGAAGGATGTGATGAATGATATATGTGATGTATGAGATTGATCATGTTCTTGTAATAGGAATCACGACTTGCATGTCGATGAGTATGACAACCGGCAGGAGCCATAGGAGTTGTCTTAATTTATTTATGACCTGCGTGTCAACTGGAACGTCATGTAATTACTTTACTTTATTGCTAACCGTTAGCCATAGTAGTAGAAGTAATAGTTGGCGAGACAACTTCATGAAGACACGATGATGGAGATCATGATGATGGAGATCATGGTGTCATGCCGGTGACGATGATGAACATGGCGCCCCGAAGATGGAGATCAAAAGGAGCAAAATGATATTGGCCATATCATGTCACTATTTGATTGCATGTGATGTTTATCATGTTTTACATCTTATTTGCTTAGAACGACGGTAGCATAAATAAGATGATCCCTCGCTAAAATTTCAAGAAAGTGTTCCCCCTAACTGTGCACCGTTGCGAAGGTTCGTTGTTCCGAAGCACCACGTGATGATCGGGTGTGATAGGTTCTAACGTTCGCATACAACGGGTGTAAGCCAGATTTACACACGCAATACACTTAGGTTGACTTGACGAGCCTAGCATGTACAGACATGGCCTCGGAACACAAGAGACCGAAAGGTCGAACATGAGTCGTATAGCAGATACGATCAACATGAAGATGTTCACCGATGATGACTAGTCCGTCTCACGTGATGATCGGACACGGCCTAGTTGACTCGGATCATGTATCACTTAGATGACTAGAGGGATGTCTGTCTGAGTGGGAGTTCGTTAATAATTTGATTAGATGAACTTAATTATCATGAACTTAGTCTAAAAACCTTTACAATATGTCTTGTAGATCAAATGGCCCACGCTAATGTTGCCCTCAACTTCAACGCGTTCCTAGAGAAAACCAAGCTGAAAGACGATGGTAGCAACTACACGGACTGGGTCCGTAACCTGAGGATTATCCTCATAGCTGCCAAGAAAGCATATGTCCTTGAAGCACCGCTAGGTGATGCACCTGTTTTCCCAGCAACTCAAGACGTTCTGAACGCCTGGCAGTCACGTAGTGATGATTACTCCCTGGTTCAGTGCGGCATGCTTTACAGCTTAGAACCGGGGCTCCAAAAGCGTTTTGAGCAGCACGGAGCATATGAGATGTTCCAAGAGCTGAAAATGGTTTTCCAAGCTCATGCCCGGGTCGAGAGATATGAAGTCTCCGACAAGTTCTACAGTTGTAAGATGGAGGAGAATAGTTCCGTCAGCGAACACATACTCAAAATGTCTGGGTTGCACAACCGCTTGTCTCAGCTGGGAGTTAATCTCCCGGATGACGCGGTCGTTGACAGAATCCTTCAGTCGCTCCCACCTAGCTACAAGAGCTTTGTGATGAACTTCAATATGCAGGGGATGGAAAAGACCATTCCTGAGGTATATTCAATGCTGAAATCAGCGGAGGTGGAGATCAAAAAGGAACATCAAGTGTTGATGGTGAATAAAACCACTAAGTTCAAGAAAGGCAAGGGTAAGAAGAACTTCAAGAAAGACGGCAAGGGAGTTGCCGCGCCCGGTAAGCAAGCTGCCGGGAAGAAGACAAAGAATGGACCCAAGCCTGAGACTGAGTGCTTTTATTGCAAGGGAAACGGTCACTGGAAGCGGAACTGCCCCAAGTACTTAGCGGATAAGAAGGCCGGCAATACCAAAGGTATATGTGATATACATGTTATAGATGTGTACCTAACCAGCGCTCGTAGTAGCTCCTGGGTATTTGATACCGGTGCGGTTGCTCATATTTGTAACTCAAAGCAGGAGCTGCGGAATAAGCGGAGACTGGCGAAGGACGAGGTGACGATGCGCGTCGGGAATGGTTCCAAGGTCGATGTGATCGCCGTCGGCACGCTACCTCTACATTTACCTACGGGACTAGTTTTAAACCTCAATAATTGTTATTTAGTGCCAGCTTTGAGCATGAACATTGTATCTGGATCTCGTTTAATGCGAGATGGCTACTCATTTAAATCCGAGAATAATGGTTGTTCTATTTATATGAGAGATATGTTTTATGGTCATGCCCCGCTGGTCAATGGTTTATTCTTAATGAATCTCGAACGTGATGTTACACATATTCATAGTGTGAATGCCAAGAAATGTAAGGTTGATAATGATAGTCCCACATACTTGTGGCACTGCCGCCTTGGTCACATTGGTGTCAAACGCATGAAGAAACTCCATGCAGATGGACTTTTGGAGTCTCTTGATTATGAATCATTTGACACGTGCGAACCATGCCTCATGGGCAAAATGACCAAGACTCCGTTCTCCGGAACAGTGGAGCGAGCAACCAACTTATTGGAAATCATACATACTGATGTGTGCGGTCCAATGAGCGTTGAGGCTCGCGGTGGCTATCGTTATGTTCTCACCCTCACTGATGACTTGAGTAGATATGGGTATGTCTACTTAATGAAACACAAGTCTGAGACCTTTGAAAAGTTCAAGGAATTTCAGAGTGAGGTTGAGAATCAACGTGACAGGAAAATAAAGTTCTTACGATCAGATCGTGGAGGGGAATATTTGAGTCACGAATTTGGCACACACTTAAGGAAATGTGGAATTGTTTCACAACTCACGCCGCCTGGAACACCTCAGCGTAATGGTGTGTCCGAACGTCGTAATCGCACTCTATTGGATATGGTGCGATCTATGATGTCTCTTACCGATCTACCGCTATCATTCTGGGGTTATGCTTTAGAGACTGCCGCATTCACTTTAAATAGGGCTCCGTCGAAATCCGTTGAGACGACACCGTATGAATTATGGTTTGGAAAGAAACCTAAGCTGTCGTTTCTTAAAGTTTGGGGATGCGATGCTTATGTCAAGAAACTTCAACCTGAAAAGCTCGAACCCAAGTCGGAAAAATGCGTCTTCATAGGATACCCTAAGGAAACCATTGGGTATACCTTCTACCTCAGATCCGAAGGCAAGATCTTCGTTGCCAAGAACGGGTCCTTTCTGGAGAAAGAGTTTCTCTCGAAAGAAGTAAGTGGGAGGAAAGTGGAACTTGATGAGATGACCCCTCTCGAACCAGAAAGTAGCGCAGCACAAGAAAATGTTTCTGTGGTGCCTGCACCGACTAGAGAGGAAGTTAATGATGACGATCATGATCAAGTTACCACTGAACTTCGTAGGTCCACAAGGACACGTTCCGCACCAGAGTGGTACGGCAACCCTGTCCTGGAAATCATGTTGTTGGACAACGGTGAACCTTCGAACTATGAAGAAGCAATGGCGGGTCCAGATTCCAACAAATGGCTTGAAGCCATGCAATCCGAGATAGGATCCATGTATGAAAACAAAGTATGGACTTTGACAGACTTGCCCGATGATCGGCGAGCGATAGAAAATAAATGGATCTTTAAGAAGAAGACGGACGCGGATGGAAATGTTACCATCTATAAAGCTCGACTTGTCGCTAAGGGTTATCGACAAGTTCAAGGAGTTGACTACGATGAGACCTTCTCACCCGTAGCGAAGCTGAAGTCCGTCCGAATCATGTTAGCAATTGCCGCATTCTACGATTATGAAATATGGCAAATGGACGTCAAAACGGCATTCCTTAACGGCTTCCTTAAGGAAGAATTGTATATGATGCAGCCGGAAGGTTTTGTCGATCCTAAGAATGCTGACAAAGTATGCAAGCTCCAGCGCTCAATCTATGGGCTGGTGCAGGCATCTCGGAGTTGGAACATTCGCTTTGATGAGATGATCAAAGCGTTTGGGTTTACGCAGACTTATGGAGAAGCCTGTGTTTACAAGAAAGTGAGTGGGAGCTCTGTAGCATTTCTCTTATTATATGTGGATGACATACTATTGATGGGAAATGATATAGAATTCTTGGAAAGTATAAAGGCCTACTTGAATAAGTGTTTTTCAATGAAGGACCTTGGAGAAGCTGCTTACATATTAGGCATCAAGATCTATAGAGATAGATCGAGACGCCTCATAGGTCTTTCACAAAGCACATACCTTGACAAGATATTGAAGAAGTTCAATATGGATCAGTCCAAGAAGGGGTTCTTGCCTGTATTGCAAGGTGTGAGATTGAGCACGGCTCAATGCCCGACCACGGCAGAAGATAGAGAAAAGATGAGTGTCGTCCCCTATGCCTCGGCCATAGGGTCTATTATGTATGCCATGCTGTGTACCAGACCTGATGTAAACCTTGCCGTAAGTTTGGTAGGAAGGTACCAAAGTAATCCCGGCATGGAACACTGGACAGCGGTCAAGAACATCCTGAAGTACCTGAAAAGGACTAAGGATATGTTTCTCGTTTATGGAGGTGACGAAGAGCTCGTCGTAAAGGGTTACGTCGATGCTAGCTTCGACACAGATCTGGATGACTCTAAGTCACAAACCGGATACGTGTATATTTTGAATGGTGGGGCAGTCAGCTGGTGCAGTTGCAAGCAAAGCGTCGTGGCGGGATCTACATGTGAAGCGGAGTACATGGCAGCCTCGGAGGCAGCACATGAAGCAATCTGGATGAAGGAGTTCATTGCCGACCTAGGAGTTATTCCCAATGCATCGGGGCCGATGACTCTCTTCTGTGACAACACTGGAGCTATTGCCCTTGCCAAGGAGCCCAGGTTTCACAAGAAGACCAGGCACATCAAGCGTCGCTTCAACTCCATTCGTGAAAATGTTCAAAATGGAGACATAGATATTTGTAAAGTGCATACGGATTTGAATGTCGCAGATCCGTTGACTAAACCTCTTCCACGGGCAAAACATGATCAACACCAGAACTCTATGGGTGTACGATTCATCACAATGTAACTAGATTATTGACTCTAGTGCAAGTGGGAGACTGTTGGAAATATGCCCTAGAGGCAATAATAAAATGGTTATTATTATATTTCCTTGTTCATGATAATTGTCTATTGTTCATGCTATAATTGTGTTATCCGGAAATCGTAATACATGTGTGAATACATAGACCATAACATGTCCCTAGTGAGCCTCTAGTTGACTAGCTCGTTGATCAATAGATGGTTACGGTTTCCTGACCATGGACATTGGATGTCATTGATAACGGGATCACATCATTAGGAGAATGATGTGATGGACAAGACCCAATCCTAAGCATAGCACTAGATCGTGTAGTTCGTTTGCTAAAGCTTTTCTAATGTCAAGTATCATTTCCTTAGACCATGAGATCGTGCAACTCCCGGATACCGTAGGAATGCTTTGGGTGTACCAAACGTCACAACGTAACTGGGTGGCTATAAAGGTGCACTACAGGTATCTCCGAAAGTGTCTGTTGGGTTGGCTCGGATCGAGACTGGGATTTGTCACTCCGTATGACGGAGAGGTATCTCTGGGCCCACTCGGTATTGCATCATCATAATGAGCTCAATGTGACTAAGTAGTTAGTCACGGGATCATGCATTACGGAACGAGTAAAGTGACTTGCCGGTAACGAGATTGAACGAGGTATTGGGATACCGACGATCGAATCTCGGGCAAGTAACGTACCGATTGACAAAGGGAATTGTATACGGGATTGCTTGAATCCTCGACATCGTGGTTCATCCGATGAGATCATCGTGGAACATGTGGGAGCCAACATGGGTATCCAGATCCCGCTGTTGGTTATTGGCTAGAGAGGTGTCTCGGTCATGTCTGCATGATTCCCGAACCCGTAGGGTCTACACACTTAAGGTTCGATGACGCTAGGGTTATAAGGAAGGTTTGTATGTGATTACCGAATGTTGTTCGGAGTCCCGGATGAGATCCCGGACGTCACGAGGAGTTCCGGAATGGTCCGGAGGTAAAGATTTATATATGGGAAGTCACCATACGGTCACCGGAAATATTCGGGGGTATACCGGTATTGTACCGGGACCACCGGAGGGGTTCCGGGGGTCCACCGGGAGGGTCCACCTGCCCCGGAGGGCCTTATGGGCTGTAGGTGGAAGGGAACCAGCCCTTAGTGGGCTGGGCGCCAACCCCCTAGGGCCCATGCGCCTAGGGTTTGGGGGAAACCCTAAAGGGGGGCGCCCCCCCTTGCTTTGGGGCAATCCACCTCCCCCTTGGCCGCCGCCCCCCTCTAGATCCCATCTAGAGGGGTCGGCCCCCTTCTCCCTTCTCCCTATAAATAGAGGGGTGAGGGGAGGGCTGCAGCACCACATCCAAGGCGCAGCCCCTCCCCTCCCCAACACCTCTCCTCCTTCGCGTGTGCTTGGCGAAGCCCTACCGGAGAACTGTCACTCCACCACCACCACGCCGTCGTGCTGCTGTTGGAGCCTTCTTCCTCAACCTCTCCCTCCCCCTTGCTGGATCAAGGCGTGGGAGACGTCACCGCTCCGTATGTGTGTTGAACGCGGAGGTGCCGTCCGTTCGGCGCTTGGATCATCGGTGATTTGGATCACGACGAGTACGACTCCATCAACCCCGTTCTCTTGAACGATTCCGCTCGCGATCTACAAGGGTATGTAGATGCACTCCTCCCCTCTCGTTGCTAGTAAACTCCATAGATTGATCTTGGTGATGCGTAGAAAATTTTAATTTCTGCTACGATCCCCAACAGGTAGAGTATTCAACCCAAATTTATTGATTCGACACAAGGGGAGCCAAAGAATATTCTCAAGTATTAGAGTTGAGTTGTCTATTCAACCACACCTGGATAACTTAATATCTGCAACAAAGTATTTAGTAGCAAAGTAGTATGGAAGTAATGGTAATGGTGGCAAAAGTAACAGTGGCAGTATTGTAGTGATTGTAACAGTGGCAACGGTAAAGTAACTAAGCGAAGAACAATATGTGAAAAGCTCGTTGTCGGTGTTAAAACCGGCGGATCTCGGGTAGGGGGTCCCGAACTGTGCGTCTAAGGTCGATGGTAACAGGAGACAGGGGACACGATGTTTACCCAGGTTCGGGCCCTCTCTGTGGAGGTAATACCCTACTTCCTGCTTGATTGATCTTGATGAATATGAGTATTACAAGAGTTGATCTACCACGAGATCGTAATGGCTAAACCCTAGAAGTCTAGCCTGTATGACTAAGGTAATGAGTATCTCCCTTTTCGGACTAAGTCCTCTGGTTTATATAAGCACCGGGAGGATCTAGGGTCACACAAGGTCGGTTACAAAGGAAAAGAATCTACATGTTTGGTCGCCAAGCTTGCCTTCCACGCCAAGGAGAGTACCATCCGGACACGGGTGCAGTCTTTGGTCTTCATGTCTTCACAGCCCATCAGTCCGGCCCATGGCTAACAGGCCGGACGCCCGAGGACCCCTTAGTCCAGGACTCCCTCAGCAGCCCCTGAACCTGGCTTCAATGACGAGGAGTCCGGCGCGCAGATTTATCTTCGGCATTGCAAGGCGGGTTCCCTTCTTTCCGAACTCCAAGATAGTCTCCGGACATGATGATTGTATCCAGACCTATAACACACACCACACATAACCGTAGAGAGAATATAATACTCCACGGGTCCAATCCGCTGACAACTTTTTATAACGTGACATGACGTCTGCCCGGTCATAATTTTAGACCGTTTTCTTCTGCCTGCTGCCCCACGTTTCAAAACGCGGTTGTCATTGACACGTCTTATCCAAGCAGAGATCGTGTCCCCTTATTAAGGGATTCTTTTATCGACATGGACGTGGGTAACCCAACCGTCCATAGGGTACAAGTTCTTGGGAATATGTAAATTTTAAGGCTCGGGAGAAGGCGTTCGATATTCTCACCCTTTATAAAGGGGCATAGACCCGTCTTTCCTCTCCACGCTTGCTCCTTCCTCGACTCTTACTACCTCGAGTTCCAACACCCGGGTTTCACCCTCCGTAAGCCTCAGTCATGTCCGGCTCTAGCCGTCAAGGCCAGTGGGTGGCTTCTTCTGTTATACAGGAGGATATCGCAAAGCTTCGGGCAGCAAGATATCTGACCGCAGAAATCCTCCATCGGCTTCCCGTGGAGGGGCAGGTTACCCCTACCCCCAGATCGGGCGAGAGGGTCGTGTTCGTTTCCCACTTCCTCCGAGGGTTAGGGTTCACCCTCAATCCCTTCATCCGGGGGCTCATGTTCTATTATAGGCTTGATTTTCACGATCTCGCCCCGAACTCTGTTCTTCTTATCTCGGCGTTTATTGTCACGTGCGAAGCCTTCCTCCAAACTCCTCCACACTTCGGCTTGTGGCTCAAGACCTTCAATGTGAAACCGCAAGTGATAGAGGGGGAGCAGGTGGAATGCGGTGGTGCCTCAGTGAGCAAGCTTACCAACGCTGTCTGGCTAAAAGGATCTTTCAAAGAATCATCCGACTTATGGCAGCAGGAGTGGTTCTATATCACCGAGCCCCGCGGTTCCAAGTGGCAGATGCGCCTACGTTTTGATCCTGCCCCCCAACTCAGCTCGCATCGTGGATTAATAAGGGGTTGGACCGGGGATCAGTTGACGAGGTGCGGACTCTGCAAAGTCGCATCTGAAGCCTCATTGAAAAGGATATCAATATTGCCAACGTTATTCAGGTAATGCTAGTCCGCCGGACCCTGCCATGCCAGCGACGGCATCTCCGCCTGTGAGAGTTTAACCCAGAAGGGCCGCGGACTCTTCAGCACTTCTTCGGCAGTACGCACGAAGGAATGTGGGAATTATTCTTTGGGAGACGAAAACAATGGCCGGACACCACCGAAGATACTGGCCTAGATTGTAACCATCCGGACACCCCGGTAAGTACTCGTCCGCCGAACACCTCATAATCAGATATTCTGTGGTAAGACACTGAGCAAACCATCTTCTTCCAGGGCTGGATAAAGAGAGCGGAACGGATTAGGTGTCCGGCCCCTCTTCCCGAAGACTCAACGGACCCCGTGTTAACAAGGATGCTGGCACCGACACCGTACCAGGCACCGGCCGGGGAGGGCAAGGTGGAGAGTGAGAAGACCCGGGGTGACCTTCGTTCCGGAGGCAAATTAGATACTGAGTCCGGAGAAATCGACATTTCCTTGCCCGAAGACGAAGGTGAAAGAGAAGCCAGTATCCCTTCTCCATTCAGGAGGAAAAGGGCCGCCTTCGAAGGTTGGGAGGGGCGGTCTGCTAAGAGAGATAAGATGCCACCGTCGAGCGGCTCGGGATTGGAAGGCGGTGCCAGTGAACACCTCCATCATGAGGACAATCCCTCAACCAAACCGTAAGTGAATCCGGGATACTTTGATAGCGTCCCGCTTCTTTCCTGTTACCGAAGAGATACGTAACGTGCCTGTGTATTTTTACAGTCCGGCACAGAGTTCTTTTGGGCACTCCTCTTCTTCGGGAGATCTCCTCCCAGAGATGATGGAAAGCGAGACGCCTCCCCGACCTCCTCGCCCAATAAGGCGGACGACTCCGAAATGTCATCTCGGAGGGTTATTCTTGATCAACAAGCGGTGCAGGGGATGAAGGAGGCAGTACCCGAAGGTGGACCTCCAATCGTTCGGGATTCGGGGGCCAATAATGAAGGCCCCGGACTGTCCGGTTTTCAGCCAATGATGATTCTGGAGACGGGTGAATGGGTTCCTTCAAAGGATGGTCGTGCTCCTAGAGCGGCTTCCGGAGACCCGGCGACACCGGATATATTGCGGGATATGCTGCGAAAAGCATCTGTCTCGGAGGAACAACGTACCTTGATGGGTACGGTGGTTGAGAAGATTCTGTCCGCGAAGAGCGGATTGAATGAAGCCTTCATGAGCCTGCTAAGAGGCTTCGAGGTTTGTAATATAATGTTTTCAACTATATTTTATTTGCAAAGATGCACCTGTGTATAGGTAGTAGCCCCTGAGACTCGGGTTGGCTCCACATGGGAGGCGAACGGAGGATCAAGAAGAAATACTCAAGGACTAATCTGATTAACTGAAACACAGGTTGCTTCCCCCCTGGCTACTTCCCAGACTACGGTTATTGCCGAGCTGCAGCGGAAGCTTGATGTGGCAGGGGATGACATTGCGTTAATCAATTGCATCTTGACGAGTCGCAAGGTATGTATTCGGGGCAGTCCCTTCACATACATTTTTGTGATATAAGCATGACGCTGAAGGTTATGTACTGTAATATGCATGACTGCAGATGGTGCTGCCGCCGTTGAAATTCTTCGGGCAGAGCAGGCCCGGGCCAAGGAGCAGGTCCGGTTTAGTAATGCGGCTGCCGAGAAGGCATCGGCTGAGTTAAAAGCCGAACAAGCTGCTCGACACCAAGATGAGGAGAAGATATCCATGATGGCGCTCGAATTAAAAAATGCTGCTAGCCGCTGTGAACTTCTTGAGAAGGAAAGTGAAGCCAAAACGGCTGAACTTGACAAGGCCTTACAAGAGGCGAGAGAAGCGCAGTCTGAATCCAGAGCAGCCCGTGAGGAGATCCGGCAAACTGGGGAGATTGCGGCCGGTAAACCTTTTTTGCTACAGGCTAAGTTCGGTGATCCGAACTATGCTCAGCTTAACCAAGTGTGGAGTTCTCCGGACGAGTTTTTAAACATGCCGAAGAGTTCTTCTGATGCGGCGCAGTTTTACCAAGCGCGAGAGGGGTATGCAACGGAGAAGCTTTTCTGGTCACAATTTGGTGCGTCAAAGCGCCCTCTGTTGATGAATGAATAGATGTCTCAATGGGCCGAGCTTCATAGGATATCCGGCGCAGCCATGAAGAACGTCATAATCAGGCTGTGGCCGACTGAGCCTGTTCCGAATAGCTACTTCGGCTTGGTGCAGTGGCTCATTAATGCGGTGCCACGTATCGACGCTGTGAAGTGGTCGACGTGCATTGAGGGTGCATGGATGGCCTTTGCCCATGTCAAGACATTCTGGGGGAAGATGAAGGCCATCGATGTTGCGGCGAAGAGTCCACCCAAGGGCAAGGACCGTCATGCACCGGAGCTTTATTTTGAAGACGTCCTGGAGGCCGCCCGCTTGATAGAGGGTCAATGCTCGAAAGACATAATATTCGAGTGAGGTGTATGAGAATTGGAAAAGATAATTTTATAGTTAATCTATTTTTATATTTTGCTTGAAAGCTTGTGTTCCTGCTGTGCGGCCGTTTTAATATAATCTGAAAGTTTTCCAGTCGTCGGCTTCAACCCCCTCGTAGGAAGTACGGGGGTGTTCGAAAAGCATTTAATCACTCTTGATCCAACGTCTTGGTCCATGAAGGAGGTGATAATGCGGCGAACCAGGCAATCAGACTATAGGGCATTAACACTTTCACTTAGCCATAGGAGTTTTATAGGGGGACTACGATATAGCCCCTGGCATGCGTACGGCTTATTCCAATATGGTGCGTTACATATATGACCTGAAAAAAACGTCCTTCGTGTGACACGGAGGGAATCGCGACAGATTCCGATAAGTCATCGAGTGGTTGACCAGCTCTCGCAGCATCATGACAGTCGGTTTTCGGCTTTCTCTACCGAGGTGCTTGACCAGATGAACCGGAAGCACAATCGCAGTAGTTCTCCCTTTACTACCCTAGCCGATAGAGCGGAACGTAAGGTAGCAAGCACAGGAGCCGGGCAACCCAACCATTGACCCAAGACATGATTCGGAGCTGATGCATATAAGGCCAAACTCGCGACGCCGAAGTACGCTGTAAAGCTGTTCGGACTTTGTTGGCAACTCATTTGTTCCCATACCGAGCCCCTGGCAGGTTATGCCGAGGTATATCTGTGAAACAACCATAGGAGCCATATTCATTGGCGAAAAGACACGAATGATTAATTCGGATAATGTTTACTGGGACCTGAGCGATATGCCAATGATTACTTTATATATATAAAGACCACAACCCCGGCTATTTGACATGCCCGGGGTCGAAGGCGGAGGAAAAAGGCATATTACAGGCTCGAAATAAAGAGTGCGGTCTACAAAAAGTTATTTTGGACCTCCTGTCGCACGTCTGCGTCGCCTGTCCTCGGTGAGGGGAATCCTTGACGGAGGTAGCCCCTTAGGTGAGTGTACAGATCCGAACTCCGATGGAGTCGGTCTAGATGCTTGTCCTTTGCGTCACCTGTTTTTAAGAGATAATGAAGAAAGAAGTAAAAAGAAAGTAGATAAAAAATGTTACTGGAATGCTTGCAGGCTTGTCCGTATTGTGCTTCCGCCAATGCCCATGGTATCTTGAGTGCGTAGTGATGTATGCGCGGTACAAATTTTGCGGGTATAAGAGGTGGGTGGCGGAAGCCGAGCTGCTATTTCTGCTCCGGGATTGAACGATCCTCGGGGGGAAATTGCTTCTGACCCCCGGTGTTTGGTTGGTGAACCTCTCCATCGCCCCTATCGCCTGGCGGCCTCCTCCCCTTGTGTTCGGCGTTGAGCTTGCCGGCCTGCTTGAAGACCCAACAATTTCTGTTGGTATGATTAGCTGGTTTATCGGGGTGGCCGTGAATCTGGCAGGGTCGGTCCAATAGCCTGTCTAGGTTGGATGGTCCATCTCGGTTCGCCTTGAGTGGCTTTTTCCGTTGACCGGGTTTGGGATTGCTGAATCCGGCATTGACCGCTGTGTCGCGTGATCTTTCATTATCATCATGACTGTTGTGTTTGCTTCGTCGTGGTTTGCCATTGCCGTCTCGGACTTCGGAAGTGCCCGAGTCGCTGGTGATGTTGCTTCTACGAGCGAGCCAGCTGTCTTCCCCCGTGCAAAAGCGAGTCATTAGAGCGGTAAGGGCTGTCATGGATTTAGGTCCTTCTTGACCGAGGTGGCGTGCAAGCCATTCATCCCGGACGCTGTATTTGAAGGCCGCGAGGGCTTCCGCGTCCGGACAGTCAGTGATTTGGTTCTTTTTTACTAAGAACCTAGTCCAGAGCTTCCTGGCTGACTCTCCGGGCTGCTGGACAATGTGACTTAAGTCATCGGCGTCCGGTGGCCGGACATATGTTCCTTGGAAGTTGTCGCGAAAGGCATCTTCCAAATCTTCCCAGCTGCCAATAGAATTCTCAGGCAGGCTGTTTAACCAGTGCCGAGCTGGTCCTTTGAGTTTTAGTGGTAGGTATTTGGTGGCATGAAGGTCATCTCCGCGGGCCATGTGGATATGGAGGAGGAAGTCCTCGATCCAGACCGCGGGATCCGCTGTTCCGTCGTATGATTCGATATTCATGGGTTTGAACCCGTCTGGGAATTCATGCTCCATTACTTCGTCTGTGAAGCAAAGAGGGTGTGCAGCGCCTCTATGTTGGGCCACACTGCGACGTACCTCCGATGGAGTCCATTTGCGGTTTTCGGCCCGGGCGTGGCTAGGTTTGGCATGTCCGAATAGGTAGCCGTCGTCGCGCGTCGAGGCGTGTCCTCACGGTCCATTGATCAATCTTGTGTGTCCTGCTCTACTATCCAAGTCTTGTTGAAGGTCGTATGTACATCCCCGAGTTGTTTTATTCTTGCCTTTACGGCGAGGTGGGGCGGCCTGGTGTTCGGCTTGAGTTGCCACTTTATCCGGACCGACTTGTGGCCGACCTGCCGGATTGTGCAATGATGGTACGGGCTCCAGTGCCTTGTCATCGCACTGAGGTAGCAATCTACACTTCGGGTAGCTTTTGGCTGGGCCACTAAGGCCGTATTCTTCGGCGGCAAGGACTTTGGTCCATCTATCATTGAGCAGATCTTGGTCCGCTTGAAGTTGCAGTTGCTTCTTTCTCAGGCTTCTTGCAGTGGCTATTAGCCGGTGTTTGAAGTGCTCCTGCTCGAGAGGTTCCTCAGGCACGGTGAAATCCTCGTTGCCGAGGCTGTCCTCTTCCTCGGAGTGCGGAAGATAATTACTATCCTCCGAGTCTTCGTGTATGGCCTGTTCATCTTGTTCGGAGGTTGCTCCAACAGGGTCTTCATTGTCTTCGGCATCGTCCGGAGTATTGTTCTCTCCGGTGCCGGTGTTGTTGTCTTTTGTATGATGTGACTTAGAGCGGCGCCGCTGACGCCGGCGACTGGGCTTTGTCTCAGGAGGTTTGTCTTCAACTGGATCCTCTTTGTCCTCGTTGCTAGTTTCTTTAGGCGTATCCACCATGTATACGTCGTAGGAAGAAGTGGCCGTCCATCGCCCACTGAATGGCGGGTTTTGGCCCTGCTCCTCGTCGGCATCGTCGTCCGTACTGACGATGTCTTTGGAGCCGTAATCAAGCATGTCGGTTAAGTCCTCAACAGTGGCTATGGAGTGGGTGGCGGGAGGGAAGCGAAATTCCCCCTCATCAGCCCCTAGTTCGAACCGTACATAGTTCGGCTGTGAGTCCCCCGCCAAGGACAAGTTCTTTAATGAGTTCAGCACATCGCCCAAGGGCGAGTGTTGGAAGATGTCTGCGGCGCTGAACTTGAAGGTCGATAAGCGATCAAGTTCAGTATCCGCGGACTCACATGGCTCGAAACTTATACCCGGAGAAGAGTCCGGAATTCCGGTGACACATATATTGTGTGAGGTTAAGTCCATGTGCGGCTCCAACGCCGGGGAGTCTGTGGCCTCCGTGGTGGGGTCGAGCCTCCGATCCTTGGATGCCACAGTGAGCTGTGGATCTAAGGCCAGAGTGGTCACATGAGCTATCTCCTGGATGCGGTCTGACGACAGATTTAAGTCATGTTCGTCAAGGTGACCGGGAGCGGTCGCCGTGCTCTCGAATCCGACGAAGATCAAATCTCCACGGATGTCCGTAGCGTAGTTCAAACTCCCGAATCTGACCTGATGGCCAGGGGCGTAGCTATCGATCTGCTCCAGGTGGCCAGACGAGTTGGCCCGCAGTGTGAAGCCACCGAACACGAACATCTGTCCGGGGAGGAAGGTTTCTCCTTGGACAGCGTCACTATTGACGATTGAAGGGGCCATCGAACCTCTTCGTCGACGGCACAGTGGTACTCTCAATGAAAGCACCAATGTCGGTGTCAAAACCGGCGGATCTCGGGTAGGGGGTCCCGAACTGTGCGGCTAAGGTCGATGGTAACAGGAGACATGGGACACGATGTTTACCCAGGGTAGGGCCCTCTCTGTGGAGGTAATACCCTACTTCCTGCTTGATTGATCTTGATGAATATGAGTATTACAAGAGTTGATCTACCACGAGATCGTAATGGCTAAACCCTAGAAGTCTAGCCTGTATGACTAAGGTAATGAGTATCTCCCATTCCGGACTAAGCCCCCTGGTTTATATAAGCACCGGGAGGATCTAGGGTCACACAAGGTCGGTTACAAAGGAAAATAATCTACATATTTGGTCTCCAAGCTTGCCTTCCACGCCAAGGAAAATCCCATCCGGACACGGGTGCAGTCTTCGGTCTTCATGTCTTCACAGCCCATCAGTCCGGCCCATGGCTAACAGGCCGGACGCCCGAGGACCCCTTAGTCCAGGACTCTCTCACTCGTAGGCATTGGATCAGTGATGGAGAATTCTGCCGGATGCGATTATTCATGCAACAGTTATAACATAGGGTGACACAGAACTAGCTCCAATTCATCAATGTAATGTAGGCATGTATTCCGAATATAGTCATACGTGCTTATGGGAAAGAACTTGCATGACATCTTTTGTCCTACCCTCCCGTGGCAGCGGGGTCCTATTGGAAACTAAGGGATATAAAGGCCTCCTTTTAATAGAGTACCGGACCAAAGCATTAACACATAGTGAATACATGAACTCCTCAAACTATGGTCATCACCGGGAGTGGTCCCGATTATTGTCACTTCGGGGTTGCCAGATCATAACACATAGTAGGTGACTATTGACTTGCAAGATAGGATCAAGAACTCACATATATTCATGAAAACATAATAGGTTCAGATCTGAAATCATGGCACTCGGGCCCTAGTGACAAGCATTAAGCATAGCAAAGTCATAGCAACATCAATCTCAGAACATAATGGATACTAGGGATCAAACCCTAACAAAACTAACTCGATTACATGATAAATCTCATCCAACCCATCACCGTCCAGCAAGCCTACGATGGAATTACTCACGCACGGCGGTGAGCAACATGAAATTGGTGATGGAGGATGGTTCATGATGACGACAACGACGGATTCCCCTCTCCGGAGCCCCGAACGGACTCCAGATCAGCCCTCCCGAGAGAGATTAGGGCTTGGCGGCGGCTCCGAGCACCAGGGGGCCCACGAGGCAGGGGGCGTGCCCAGGGGGAGTAGGCGCGCCCCCACCCTCGTGGACAGGGTGTGGCCCCCCTCGCCTTGATTCTTTCGCCAGTATTTTTTATTATTTCCAAAAATATTCTCCGTGAAGTTTTAGGTCATTCCGAGAACTTTTATTTCTGCACAAAAATAACACCATGGCAATTCCGCTGAAAACAGTGTCAGTCCGGGTTAGTTCCATTCAAATCATGCAAGTTAGAGTCCAAAACAAGGGCAAAACTGTTTGGAAAAGTAGATACGATGGAGACGTATCAGTTGTCGGTTTCCAACACCACATGCAAGAATCCTGTGATATTTGCAAAGATGACTCCATCCCAAACTACTAGGGCTTCTGCGATCATGGGGTCAGTCACTTCGGGGTGCGGTTTGCACCAAGCACCCAATAGAGCTGTAGGTGATCACGCCACACTTGTAGCTCCACTCTTTCCTTCGTCATAAACGAACGTTGCGCTACTGTTTGATACATCCATTTTGCATCATGTTTTCCTACTGTTATTTATAGTGTTTTTAATCAATATAACACTTTGTGGAGCAATTCTAATGCCTTTTCTCTCTTAATATGCAAGATTTAGATGAAGAGGGAGATTGCCGGCAGCTGGAATTCTGGACCTGAAAAGGCTATGTGAGAGATACCTATTCTGCACATCTTCGAATGAGCTGAAATTTCACTGAGATTTATTTTGGAATAAATAAAAAATATTGGAGAAAATAAGTACCAGAGGGTGCCACACAGGTGCCCACGAGGCACCAGGGCACGCCCACCTCCCAGGGCACGCCCTGGTGGCTTGTGGGGCCCCTTGCCAGCCTCCGGTGCCCATCTTCTGGTATATAAGCCCATTTGCCCTAGAAAAAAAAGAGAGGACTTTCGGGACGGAGCACTGCCTTCTCGAGGCGGAACTTGGGCTGGGGCACTTTTGCTCTTCGGCGGAGCGATTCCGCTGGGGATACTTCCCTCTGGGAGGGGGAAATCGAAGCCATCGTCATCACCAACAACCTTCTCATCATGGGAGGACAAATCTTCATCAAAACCTTCACGGGCACCATCTCATCTCAAACCCTAGTTCATCTCTTGTATCCAATCTTTGTATCAAAACCTCAGATTAGTACCTGTGGGTTGCTAGTAGTGTTGATTACATCTTGTAGTTGATGCTAGTTGGTTTATTTGGTGGAAGATTATATGTTCAGATCCATTATGCTATTCAATACCCCTCTGATCTTGGACATGAATATGATGTGTGAGTGGTTACTTTTGTTCTTGAGGACATGGGAGAAGTCTTGTCATAAGTAATCATGTGAATTTGGTATTCGTTCGATATTTTGATGATACGTACGTTGTTGATTCTCTTAGTGATGTCATGTGAACATCGACTACATGACACTTCACCATCTTTGGGCCTAAGGTAATGCATTGTGGAGTAGTAATTAAATGATGGGTTTCTAGCGTGATAGAAACTTGAACCCTAGTTTATGCGCTATTGATGTCTACTACATAACTTTATTCTTCTAGACACGTGTTGGGCCTCCAAGCGCTGAGTTTTGTAGGACAGTAGCAATTTCCCCTCAAGTGGATGACCTAAGGTTTATCAATCCGTGGGAGGCGTAGGATGAAGATAGTATCTCTCAAATGACCCTGCAACCAAATACAAGAAATCTCTTGTGTCCTCAACACACCCAATACAATGGCAAATTGTATAGGTGCACTAGTTCGACGAAGAGATGGTGATAAAAGTGTAATATGGATAGTAGATATGAGTTTTTGTAGTGCGAACAATAAAAAACAGCAAGGTAGCAAGTAACAAAAGTGGGCACAAACGGTATTGCAATGCTTGAAAAAAAGGGCCAGGGTCCGTACTTTCGCTAGTGCAATCTCTCAACAATGCTAACATAGTTGGATCATATGATTATCCCTCAAAGTGCAATAAGGAATCACTCCTGAGTTCCTATTAGCAGAGAACAAAAGATAGAAATTGTTTGTAGGGTACGAAACCACCTCAAAGCTATTCTTTCCGATCAATCCATCCTAGAGTTCATACTAAAATATTGCAAGCTATTCTTTCCGATCGATCTAATCAAGAGTTTGTACTAAAATAACACCAAAGCATATTCATATTCATAATACTCAATCCACACAAAGAACTACAGAGAGACCCCAAAGTTTCTATTGGAGAAAAGATAATAAAAATGTGCATCAACCCCTATGCATAGATTACCCAAATGTCACCTCGGGAATCCGCGAGTTGGGTGCCAAAACATATATCAGGTGAATCAATACGATACCCCATTGTCACCTCAAGTATTCATACCGCAAGACATACATCATGTGTTCTCATATCTGAATATTCAATCCGACAAGACAAAACTTCAAAGGGTAAAGATTCAATTCATCACAACAAGAGTATAGAGGGGAGAAACATCATATGATCCATCTATACTAACAAATCCCATGATATAGATCACGAGAGAGAGAGATTAAACACATAGCTACTGGTACAAACCCTCACACCCGAGGGTGGACTACTCCCTCCCCATCGTGGTGGCCGCCGGGATGATGAAGATGGCCACCAGAGATGATTCCCCCTCCGGCAGGGTGCTGGAATGGGGTCTAGATCGGTTTTCGGTGGCTACAGAGCCTTGCGGCGGCAGAACTTCTGATCTAGGTTCACCCCGAAGGGTTTCGGAATATTTGGGAATTTGTAGTGCAAAGAGGGCGTGCGGGAGGCCACTGAGGTGGGCACAACCCTCCTGGGCACGCCAGGGGGCCCTGGCGCGCCCTGGTGGGTTGTTGCCCCCTCGAGGCACCCCCAGGTGCTTCTTTGTCCCACTGTTGGCCTTCTGGTCCATAAAAAATCTCCATGAAGTTTCGTTGCATTTGGACTCCGTTTGGTATTGATTTCCCGCGATGTAAAAAACAAGCAAAAAACAGCAACTGGCACTGGGTCAATAGGTTAGTCCCAAAAAATGATATAAAGTTGCTATAAAATGATGGTAAAACATCCAAGAATGATAAAATAACAGCATGAATACTTCATAAATTTTAGATACATTGGAGACGTATCAGCTATTCCATAAGGGGCTGATTTGGATCCATATGGTTAATGCTATGGTTAGATTTATCTTAATTCTTCTTTCGTAGTTGTAGATGCTTGCGAGAGGGGTTAATCTTAAGTGGGAGGCTTGTTAAAGTAAGAACAACACCCAAGCACCAGTCCACCCACATATCAAATTATCAAAGCAGCGAACGCGAATCAAACAAACATGATGAAAGTGACTAGATGAAATTCCCGTGTGTCATCAAGAACGCTTTCCTTATTAAAAGAGACCGTTCTGGCATGTCCTTTGCTACAAAAAGGATTGGGTGACCTTGTTGCACTTTTTTACCGTTACTACTTATCGCCCGTTACAAATTATCTCGCTATCAAACTACTCGTTACCGATAATTTCAGTGCTTGCAGAAAATACCTTGGTGAAAACCGCTTGTCATTTCCTTATGCTCCTCGTTGGGTTCGACACTCTTACTTATTGAAAGGACTATGATTGATCCCCTATACGTGTGGGTCATCAAGGCTCTTTTCTGGCGCCGTTGTCGGGGAGTGAAGCGCCTTTGGTAAGGAAACATTTATATTACGTGCTGAAATTTACTGTCACTTGTTACTATGGAAAACAATCCTTTGAGGGGTTTTTTCGGGGTATCTTCACCCTGGCTGAAAGCACAAAGAGTTGCTCCTCAACCTACTGCACCTACTAAAAATATTTATTATGAGATTCCTTCAGGTATGATAGAGAAACTGCTAGCTAATCCTTATGAAGGAGATGGTACACTACATCCTGATATGCACCTAATCTATGTGCATGAAGTTTGTGGATTATTTAAGCTTGCTGGTTTACCCGGAGATGAAGTTAAGAAGAATATTTTCCCTTTATCTTTGAAGGTAAAGACATTGGCATGGTATAGGCTATGTGATGATATTGGAACATGGGATTGGAATCGATTGAAAATGGAATTTCATCAAAAGTTTTATCGTATGCATCTGATTCATCATGATCGGAATTATATATATAATTTTTGGCCTCATGAAGGAGAAAGCATCACTCAAGCTTGGGGGAGGCTTAAGTACATGATGTACACATGCCCCAATCATGAGCTCTCAAAAGAAATTATCTTACAGAAATTTTATGCTCGGCTTTCTCATGATGATCAAACCATGCTCGATTCTCTTCGACTGGCTCCTTTATGAAGAAAACTATTGAATTTGGATGGGATATTCTGGCAAGAATTAAATGCAACTCTGAAGAATGGAAACTAGACAAATGTAATGAGTTAGATATAATGCTTAAGTTTGATTGTGTAAAATCTTTTATGGATACCGATGCTTTTCATAAGTTTAGCACTAAATATGGACTTGACTATGAGATAGTAGCCTCTTTTTGTGAATCATTTTCTACTCATGTTGATCTCCCTAAGGAGAAGTGGTTTAAATATCATCTCCCTATTAAAGAAAAGATTGAGGAGCCCATTATAGTTAACGATGAAACTATCATTTACAATGTTGATCCAGTTGTTCCTACTGCTTATATTGAGAAACCACCTTTCCCTGTTAGGATAAAGGAACATGCTAAGGTTTCAACCGTGGTTAACAAAAGTAATATTAGAGCACCTAGACCATCTGAACAAATTAAAGTTGAACCTAATGTTGCTATGGTTAAAGATCTCTTAGTCGATAATATTGATGGGCATGTTATTTACTTCTGTGAAGCTACTAGAATTGCTAAGCCCAATCCTAGAGATAAGAATAAGCCTGTTGTTGGCATGCCTGTTGTCTCAGTTAAAATAGGAGATCATTGTTATCATGGTTTATGTGATTTGGGTACTAGTGTGAGTGCTATTTCATTTACCTTATAGCAAAAGATTATGAATGACATTGCACCTACTGCAAAGATACTATTTCACCGCTAGGGATCGTTAGAGATGTTGAAGTCTTGCGTGGAAAAATAAAATACCGTACTGATTTTCTAGTTCTTGGTTCTCCACAAGATGATTTTTGTCCCATTATATTTGGTAGACCTTTCTTGAACACTGTTAATGCTACCACCCTTAAAACTCTTGGAGGTCCTACCTATCCTTTGATACGTCTCCAACATATCTATAATTTATGAAGTATTCATGCTGTTATTTTATTATTCTTGGGTGTTTTACAATTACTTTATAGCAACTTTATATCATTTTTGGGACTAACCTATTGACCTAGTGCCCAGTGCCAGTTGCTGTTTTTTGCTTGTTTTTTACATCACAGGAAATCAATATCAAACGGAGTCCAAACACCGCGAAACTTTTTTGTGGATTTTTTATGAACCAGAAGGAACCCAATGGGCCAGAGCAGCGACTAGGGGGTGCCCCGAGGGGGGCACAACCCACCAGGGTGCGCCAGGCCCACCTGGCGCGCCCAGGTGGGTTGTGCCCACCTTGGTGGCCACCCGTACCCCTTCTTTGCACTATAAATTCCCAAATATTCCGAAACCCATCGGGGTTAACCTAGATCAGAAGTTCCGCCGCCGCAGGGCTCCGTAGCCACCAAAAACCAATCTAGACCCCGTTCCGGCACCCTGCCATAGGGGGGAATCATCTTCGGTGGCCATCTTCATCATCCCAGCGGCCACCACGATGAAGAGGGAGTAGTCCACCCTCGGGGCTGAGGGTTTGTACCAGTAGCTATGTGTTTAATCTCTCTCTCTCTCTCTCGTGATCTACATCATGAGCTTTGTTAATATAGTCGGATCATATGATGTTTCTACCCTCTATTCTCTTGTTATGATGAATTGAATCTTTACCCTTTGAAGTTTTTTCTTGTCGGATTGAATATTCAGAGATGAGAACACATGATATATATCTTGCAATATGAATACTTGAGGTGACAATTGGGGTATCTTATTGATTCACTTGATATATGTTATGGCATTCAACTCGCGGATTCCCGCGATGATATTGGGGTAATCTATGCATAGGGGTTGATGCATGTTTTTCTGTGACGGTAACTTTAGGGTCTCTTTGTAGTTCTTTGTGTGGATGTAGCAACCCGACCTCAGGCGGTCAAGTCTCTGTGCTTAAGTGTCATCCCTGGATCGGTATTGCTGATATGCACAATACTCGAGGTTTTATAACAGAGTTCAATCACACACTTATTACATCAAATGTCTCAAAAGAGAACTTATTACAATAATATGGCGGAAGGCCATCTAAATAAGATAACAACGGAAGCTTCAAATGTAGAAGAGTCCATCCAACTCCACGGCAAAACTGAGTGCATGACAACGACCTAGCGCACCTTACTCTTCGTCTGAAAATTCTGCAACATAATGTGTTGCAGCCTGTGTAGGTCAGCACATGGAATATGCTGGCAAGATAAGACTATAGAGCAATGAACAAATAACAGCTATCACTACATGCATATATGGCTAGTGGAGGCTCTATGGTTATCATTTGCATAAAGCTACTTTTTCTCTACAACAAAGGAATATATTTTATTTATCTACAAAGTTGGTTGAAAACATTGAGTATGGTAACCCCAACTCAATCCCAATTAAAAGTTAAATAACCCGAAAAAATTAATTAAATAGAGTGTTGAGATCAACATAATAATTCAAGTACCAGATACTCAAGATGTCCATAACCGGGGACACGGCTAACCATGATTAGTTTGTACACTCTGTAGAGGTTTGCGCACTTTTCCCCACAAGACTCGATCTCCTCCGTTGAATTTCTCGCACTACATGATGTTTGAGAAATGGATGACCGAGATACAGTCTTTCAGAAGCATTAACTCTTTACGATGGGTAGACAGTCGCACCTACATCCCCTACATCCGCTAGTCTACCACTGTAAGAGGTCACACAACATACTCAACTATGCCAGAGCCCATAATGGCTTGTGGCTGCACATGGAAGTTTCTAGCATGAATAATCTTATGATCCCTTTGAGCCTGGGTGGCAAACCATAGGAAAATCACACGGATACCCCGGGATCTCCTTGGACAACACTGGATTCCCCAGGTGCCCACAAACCAATCCACCCAGATGTGTATTAAAGTAGCCACCTTAAGTTAAACCTTAGTTAACAATAATCTCTCACATCTTCCATGAAATCTCTCAAAACCAAACCACGTCTACGAGCATAGCATAGCAGTATAAGCATAACGTAGTAAATACCCAGGGTTTGATATAGGACAATAGGTGCTACCTCATCAACTACTTCCCAATACCCACATGCTAATCAAATCCTACTCATGCAATGTTTGAGGACTGAAACTAATGCATAAAAACTGGGTAATAAAGGGATATGATCAGAGTGTTACTTGCCTTGCTGACGCTCGGAAAACCCTAGTGATTTGTAGTAGCAAGCCTCACACTCCGGGAACTCTATCGTGAATAAACAATAGCATACATAAGCACTCAAGCATAAGATGCAAAGGTAAAACCAAGACAAAAGATCTGAACTGAAAGTACAAGTGAAGAGCTTCGATTTGCAAAAGAATCAATCGAATCGGAGCTACGAAACTCAAACTACGATCAAAAGAAGTTCAAATTCAAATCTTCTTGAAACCAAATTTTAAGTTTTCAAAATTATCTTCAAGTTGATTATCTGGACAGAGGGGAACAAGACGAAGTTTTTGGCGTTGGTTTCACTGGATTTGGACAAACGAGCAAAAAGTAACGAGGGTTTGAAGTTCAGGGACTAAACTGTGAGAAAAGTATTCAAGAAAAGGTCCCTGACCGAAAATAAAACTAAAAAGAAAAATCTAACGAACGAACGGTCGCTAACAGAACCTAACGAATGAAAACGTTCACTAACAGACATAAACGAACGAACATTCGCAATTTAAACTAACCTAATAAAATAAACCGATATAACGATAAAAACCATAAACTAAAAAAACCGGGGCGGGTTTTCAGCGGTTATACTGGTTCGCCAGAAAACCGGCGGCGGATCGGATCTGATCGGCGGCTCCAGCGGCGGCGCGGCTCCGGCGTGCGGCGGCTGCGGGGCGGGGTGGCGCGGTAGGCGGCACGGCAAATGGCGGCGGCGAGCGGCGCGGCGGGGCGGCGGAGCACGCGGCGGCGGCGGCGGCTGCTGCTGCTGCGTGGGCGGCGGCGGCTTGATGAGGAGAGAGAGGGGGTGGCGGCTCGACTTATAAAGCCTGGGGGGCGGAGGCTTGGCGGAGGGGGCATGCCGAGGGGAGTCCCCCTCGGTCACGGCGGCCGGGCGCGAGCCGGACTCAGGCGGGAGAGACGGTCGGCGGCTGGGCTGGCTGGGCCTTCGGCCCAGTTCGGTCCGATTTTTTTTAAAATAATTTCGTCAAGAAGAAAATCCAAATAAAATAAAATCCTAAAATTCCAGAAATAATTTTCACGGTTCTCTACTAATATTTAGGACAATGTGAACATTTTTCTGGGCTAAAATGCTATTTTCAAAAATGCAATTTTTCCCTAATTTACTCAAATAAAATCTCAAATAAAATTCAAATAAAATAAATATTTTTATTTAAAATTAAATTTCCGTTATTTCCTCTGTTTTGAAGAAGTCATATTATCTTCTCTCATTATTTATTTATTTTGAAATAATTGGAAAAATAATTTCAACAAAAATCACCTTGATCCAATTTACCCATTTTGAAAAATTCAAAATTGGAATTTTTATGAAACCTCCAACTCTCTCGAATGGTCCTTGAGTTGCTTAAGGTCTCTAGGATCAAAATGTGCAAATAAAACCAATTCAAAATGCAAGAATCATGGATGCATATGATAACCTAATGATTAACATCCAAATTGAAAATTGGGATGTTACAGTGGATTGAGTATTATGAATATGAATATGCTTTGGTGTTATTCTAGTACAAACTCTAGGATAGATCGAACAGAAACAATAGCTTTGTGTTATTTTAGTACGAACTCTTGAATAGATCGATCGGAAAGAATAGCTTTGAGGTGGCTTCGCACCCTATAAACAATTCCTACCTTTTGTTCTCCGCTAATAGGAACTCGGGAGTGATTCTTTGCTTTAGTTTGAGGGATAATCATATGATCCAACTATGTTAGCACTGTTGAGAGATTGCACTAGCGAAAGTACGGACCCTAGGCCTCATTTTTAAGCATTGCAATACCTTTTTTGTGCCCGTTTACTATTTGCTACCTTGCTGTTTTTATTTATTCAGATTATAAAAATATATTTCTACCACCAATATTACACTTTTATCACCATCTCTTCGCAGAACTAGTGCACCTATACAATTTGCCATTGTATTGGGTGTGTTGGGGACAGAAGAGATTTCTTGTATTTGGTTGCAGGGTCGTTTGAGAGAGGCCATCTTCATCGTACACCTCTCACGGATTGATAAACCTTAGGCCATCCACTTGAGGGAAAATTGCTAATGTCCTACAAAACTCTGCGCTTGGAGGCCCAACACGTGTCTACAAGAATAAAGTTGCGTAGTAGACATCAAGCTCTTTTCTGGCGCTATTGCCGGGGAGGCGAGTGCATAAAGGTATATCTTTAGATCTTGCAATTGAATCTTTTAGTTTCTTGTTTTATCACTAGTTCGATTTATAAAAGAAAACTACATAAAAATGGAATTTAGGTTGCATCATATTATTGATCATCTTTATAATATCTTTCTTGAAAATGATGGTTCGGAAAATTGTGCTCAATTGTTAGAAGAAGAAGTCAATAAAATGTTTGGCACAAAATATTTGAATGATGAGCATGATTGCAATGTTGTTAGTATGAATTCTTTGAATATCCATGATGCTAATGATATGCAAAACCATAAGCTTGGGGATGCTATGTTTGACGAAGATGATATTTTTAGTCCCCCAAGTTTTGATGAGAAAATTTATTATGATGAAAGCATGCCTCCTATTTATGACGATTATATTGATGGAAGTGGGTTTGGAAGAGTGTCAACTCTAGGTGCTAATGATCCCACTATTTTGGAGGGTGTTGAATCTTATTGTAATAATTATGAAAGTGGATTTGGAGAGGTCATGACTTTATTTAGTGATGAATTCACTATTTTGGAAGAGGTTTCAATAGATTATTATGATAACAAAGTTGCTATCTTGATGATTATGGTGATGACATGTATGCCATAGAGAGTAATGAATTTTCTATGCTTGTGGATCATGAAAAAAATGCTTTATGTAATGGTTATATTGATGAATCTATTCATGATGCTACTGAAAGTTATTATGAGAGAGGAACTTATGATGCATGATGTTCTCTTTATGTTTCAATTCTTATCTTTTATGCGAGCATCACTGAAATCATCGTGCCTAGCTAAAAGGCATTAAAGAAAAGCACTTGTTGGGAGGCAACCCAACACTTTTACTTACTGTTTTTGTGTGTTCACATGATTATGCTACTGTATTGATCATGTTTTATTGCTTTTGTTTCAATAAAGTGCCAAGTAAAGCCTTTGGGACCATGTTGGGTGATAGTTGATTTGACCCTGCTGAAAAACAGAAACTTTTGCGCTCATGAAAATAAGTCCCATTTTTAACAGAAGAGTGATTTTGAGTTGATTATTTTCTGAGAAGTTTAATATACAAATTTCTCACGTGGTCCAATTTGTTTCATAATTTTTGGAGTAGCAGAAGTATGGCAGTTATCCAGATCATTACAGACTGTTCTGTTTTTGACAGATTCTGTTTTCAATGCATAGTTTGCTTGTTTTCTAGTTTCTATGGCTTATATTGCTCAATATAAATTATGGAAATGATATGCTACAGTAGTCATTGTGTGGAAACAATTATGAATCTTTTCTTTGACAGTACCAAAGTGAAATGGTTTGCTCTTTATCATATCTAACCTATCTCACGAAGTTTTGTTAAGTTTTGTGTGATTGAAGTTTTCAAGTTTTGGGTGAGATATCGATATGAGGAGAATAAGGAGTGAAAAGACCCTAAGCTTGGGGATTCCCAAGGAACCCGAAGTTAATATCCAAGGAATATCCAAGCAACTAAGCTTGGGGATGCCCCGGAAGGCATCCCCTCTTTCGTCTCCAACATTATCGGTAACCCCACTCGGAGCTATGTTTTCATTCGTCACATGATATGTGTTTTGCTTGGAGCGTCATTTTTATTTTGTTAGGATTTTCTTACTGTTATTTAGAATAATGTTTTGCATCTTTTATTTCAATAAAAATGTCAAGGATAGCCTTTACCATGCTTATTTTACAAGTCTACATGTTATTGTTTGAAAACAGAAAGTTTACCGCTGTTGCAAAAACTCCCTAGAAAAGTCAGAGTGTGCTAAAATGTTGAAACTTTTTGCATAATAAGCTCTGATAAATTTTATACAGTATGGTAAAATTTGCATAATTTTTGGAGTTAGGGAAGTATGATGAATCCTGCATTCTTTACAGACTGTACTGTTTTGGCAGATTGCTGTTATGTTTGCATATGTTTGCTTATTTAATGATTCTATTTGAGGATAGGGGTATTAAATATGCAGAGGCATTTAGTATGAAATGTTGAATAATAATTTTAGTGATTTGCTACAGTAGAGAATGATAAGGTTTTTGCATTGGTTTATACTAACTTATCTCACAAGTTCCTGTTGAGTTTTGTGTGGATGAAGCTTTTGAGATCTAGGAAAACCGTGATATGAGAAGACTTAAGGAGACACAAAAGCTCAAGATTGGGTATGCCCAAGGCGTCCCAAGATAATATTCCAAGGAGTCTCAAGCATCTAAGCTTGGCGATGCCCCGGTAGGCATCCCGCCTTTCTTCTTCAACAATTATCGGTTAGTATCGGCTGAGCCTAAGTTTTTTCTTCTTCACATGATGTCTGCTATCCTTGAAATGTTATTTTGTTTTGTTTTGCTTGATGTTTTAATAAATTACTTAGATCTGAAAGTTTTTAATAAGAGAGAGTCCTCAAATAGCTATCTATTTACTTAAACTACTCATTTGATCTTCACTTATAACTTTTTGGAGTAGCTTGTCATTTACTCTTGTGCTTCACTTATATCCTATCAGTAAATTGTTGAATAAATTGAATGTCATGAAGTTGAAATCATATCATACCTAGTGGTAGCTTCACATTGGGTTTAGAAAGTGAAACCTTTTGAGGCTTGACAATCACAATATTGGTCATACAAGCAATTCACGAATAATTAGTATAAGGAAGAGAACTTTCACATGCAAATATACTATCCTAGAAATCTTTTGTGATTGTGAGCCCCCATCAAAATATTATCTGCCAAAATTGTTGACGTTGGACAAGGAAGACAACGTAATGATTTATGTTTGCTCATATTCACATAGAAGTCATATTGTCATAGATCCTTCAACATGTGGTGCTTGCCCCCCATCTTTGCTAGCCAAAAATTCCGCACCAAGTAGAGATACTACTTGTGCATCCAAAAACCCTTAAACCCAAATCTTATTTTGAAGAGTCCACCATACCTACCTAAGGATTGAGCAAGATCCTTCAAGTAAGTTGCCATCGGTGCAATAAGGCAATAAAAATTGCTTCTAAAAGTGTTAGATCATTTAGTGTAAGAGAAAATTGAGCGTTGTACGAACTTATGATGGCAAAGAAATAAAAGCGACGGACTGCATAATAAAGGTTGCTATCATAAGGGGCAATATAACGTGACGTTCTTTTGCACTAAGGGATTGAGCATACAAACAAATAAGCGCATGGCAACCTCTGCTTCCCTCTGCGAAGGGCCTATCTTTTAATTTCCAGTATTAATTTTTATGCAAAGAGTCAAAGTTATTCTCTCTATTCCTTTTTATTTTTCTCTTTTGGCAAGCATCATGTGGTGAGGAAGGATCTAGGCACATATGTCTAGTTGAATATGGGTAGCATGAGTTATTATTGTTGACATCACCCTTGAGGTGAATATGTTGGGAGGCAAAACAATAAGCCCCTATCTTTCTATGTGTCCGGTTGAAACGTTTTGCTCATGAGTATGCGGTGAGTGTTAGCAATCATAGAAGACTCTGTTGAATAAGTTGAATTGCAATTGCTTGATGACTAAGAACATAGGTTGTTGAGTTTCAAGAGAATTCATTGTTTGAACCTTAACATGTGAATTGCTTGCCACTATAACATGAGAAGTTTTATAAGAAAAGAATTGCTGTTATGATGCTAGGAAAAGTGATTGAAATTATCGTTGATCAAACTTATTCACTTTGCTAGCATTCACACTTCATAAATTATTTCTTTTATCATTTACCTACTCGAGGATGAGTAGGAATTAAGCTTGGGGATGCTGATACGTCTCCAATGTATCTATAATTTATGAAGTATTCATGTTGTTATTTTATCATTATTGGGTGTTTTACAATCATTTTATAGAAACTTTATATAATTTTTAGGACTAACCTATTGACCTAGTGCCCAGTGCCAGTTGCTTTTTTTGCATGTTTTTTACATCGCAGGAAATCAATATCAAACGGAGTCCAAACACCGCGAAACTTTTTTGTGGATTTTTTATGAACCAAAAGGAACCCAATGGGCCAGAGCAGCACTTGGGGGGTGCCCCGAGGGGAGGGGCACAACCCACCAGGGCGCGCCAGGCCCACCTGGCGCGCCCAGGCGGGTTGTGCCCACCTCGGTGGCCTCCCGTACCCCTTCTTTGCACTATAAATTCCCAAATATTCCGAAACCCATCGGGGTTAACCTAGATCAGAAGTTCCGCTGCCGCAGGGCTCCGTAGCCACCGAAAACCAATCTAGACCCCGTTCCGGCACCCTGCCGGAGGGGGGAATCATCTCCGGTGGCCATCTTCATCATCCCGGCGGCCACCACGATGAGGAGGGAGTAGTCCACCCTCGGGGCTGAGGGTTTGTACCAGTAGCTTTGTGTTTAATCTCTCTCTCTCGTGATCTACATCATGGGCTTTGTTAATATAGTCGGATCATATGATGTTTCTACCCTCTATACTCTTGTTATGATGAATTGAATCTTTACCCTTTGAAGTTTTGTCTTGTCGGATTGAATATTCAGAGATGAGAACACATGATATATATCTTGCAATATGAATACTTGAGGTGACAATTGGGGTATCTTATTGATTCACTTTATATATGTTATGGCATTCAACTCGTGGATTCCCGTGGTGATATTGGGGTAATCTATGCATAGGGGTTGGTGCACGTTTTTCTCCGATGGAAACTTTGGGGTCTCTTTGTAATTCTTTGTGTGGATTGAGTATTATGAATATGAATATGCTTTGGTGTTATTCTAGTACGAACTCTAGGATAGATCGAATGAAACAATAAGTTTGTGTTATTTTAGTACGAACTCTTGAATATATCGATCGGAAAGAATAGCTTTGAGGTGGCTTCGCACCCTACAAACAATTCCTACCTTTTGTTCTCCGCTAATAGGAACTCAGGAGTGATTCTTTGCTTTACTTTGAGGGATAATCATATGATCCAACTATGTTAGCACTGTTGAGAGATTGCACTAGCGAAAGGACCCTAGGCCTCATTTTTAAGTATTGCAATACCATTTTTGTGCCCGTTTACTATTTGCTACCTTGCTATTTTTATTTATTCAGATTATAAAAATATATTTCTACCACCAATATTACAATTTTATCACCATCTCTTCGCCGAATTAGTGCACCTATACAATTTGCCATTGTATTGGGTGTGTTAGGGACACAAGAGATTTCTTGTATTTGGTTGCAGGGTCGTTTGAGAGAGACCATCTTCATCCTACACCTCTCACGGATTGATAAACCTTAGGTCATCCACTTGAGGGAAAATTGCTACTGTCCTACAAAACTCTGCGCTTGGAGGCCCAACACGTGGCTACAAGAATAAAGTTGCGTAGTAGACATCAAGCTTGGAGAGGAGGCCAGAGGAGTCGCGAGGAGCACACAAGCCCTCAGGGCGTGCCCTAGGGGGGCGCCCGCTGGCTTGTGGCCCCCTCAGGAGTCCCCCAACCCTAATCTTTGCATTATAAATTCACAAATATTCCCTAACCATCAGAAGCGTCCACCAAAATACTTTTCTGCCGTCGCAAGCCTCTGACTTCATGAGATCCCATCTTGGGGCCTTTTTCGGCGATCTGTCGGAGGGGGATTCGATCACGGAGGGCCTCTAGATCAACCTTGCTGCCCTACCGATGGTGCGTGAGTAGTTTACCACAGACCTACGGGTCCACAGCTGGTAACTAGATGGCTTCTTCTCTCTCTTTGATCTCCAATACAATGTTCTCCTCGATGTTCTTGGAGTTCTATCTGATGTAAACTTTTTGTGGTGTGTTTATTGATATCCGATGAATTGTGGATTTATGATCAGATTATCTATGAGTATTATTTGAGTCTTCTCTGAACTCTTTTATGCCTGATTAAGATATCTTTGTATTTCTCTTCGAACTATCGATTTGGTTGGGCCAATTAGATTGGTTTTTCTTGCAATGGGAGAGGTGCTTAGTTTTGGGTTCAATCTTGCAGTGTCCTCACCCAGTGACATAGTAGGGGTAGCGAGGCACGTATTGTATTGTTGCCATCAAGGATAAAAAGATGGAGTTTATATCATATTGCTTGAGTTTATCCCTCTACATCATGTCATCTTACTTAAGGCGTTACACCGTTCTTATGAACTTAATACTCTAGATGCATGCTGGATAGCGGTCGATGTGTGGAGTAATAGTAGTAGATGCAGAATCATTTTGGTCTACTTGTCACGGACGTGATGCCTATATTCTTGATCATTGCCTTAGATATCTTCATAACTATGCGCTTTTCTATCAATTGCTCAACAGTAATTTTTTTACCCTCAAGAATGTTGGGGAACGTAGTATTTCAAAAAACTTACCTATGATCACACAAGATCTATCTAGGAGAAGCATAGCAACGAGCGGGGAGAGTGTGTCCATGTACCCTCGTAGACCGAAAGTGGAAGCGTTTAGTAACGCGGTTGATGTAGTCGAACGTCTTCGCGATCCAACCAATCCAAGTACCGAACGCACGGCACCTCCGCGATCAGCACATGTTCAGCTCGGTGAGGTACCTCGAACTCTTGATCCAGTTGAGGCCGAGTGAGAGTTTCACCAGCACGACGGCGTGGTGACGGTGATGATGAAGTAACCGGCACAGGGCTTCGCCTAAGCACTACGACGATATGACTGAGGTGTGTTTCTGTAGAGGGGGCACCACACACGGCTAAAAGATCAACTTGTGTGTTCTAGGGTGCCCCCTCCCCACGTATATAAAGGAGGGAGGGAGGAGGCCGGCTGGCCCTAGGGGGCGCGTCCAAGGAGGGGAGTCCTACTAGGACTCCAAGTCCTAGTAGGATTCCACCAAGAGGGAGAGAGGGGGAAGGAAGGAGAGGGAGAGGGAGTAAGAAAGGGGGGGTGCCGCCCCCCTTCCCTTGTCCAATTAGGACTCCAAGGGGGGCCTGCCCTGGCTGCCCTCCTCTCTCCAATAGGGCCCATGGTGGCCCATTTGTTCCCCCGGGGGGTTCCGGTAACCCCTTCGGCACTCCGGTTTTACCCGAGACTATCCGGAACACTTGCGGTGTCCGAATAACATGGTCCAATATATCAATATTTATGTCCCGACCATTTTGAGACTCCTCATCATGTCTGTGATCTCATTCGGGACTTCGAACAACCTTTGGTCATCAAATCACATAAACTCATAATACAAATCGTCATCGAACGTTAAGCGTGCGGACCCTACGGGTTCGAGAACTATGTAAACATGACCGAGACACCTCTCTGGTCAATAACCAATAGCGGAAGCTGGATGCTCATATTGGCTCCTACATATTCTACGAAGATCTTTATCGGTCAAACCGCATAACAACATACGTTGTTCCCTTTGTCATTGATATGTTACTTGCCCGAGATTCGATCGTCGGTATCACCATACCTAGTTCAATCTCGTTACCGGCAAGTCTCTTTACTCGTTCCGTAATGCATCATCCCGCAACTAACTCATTAGTCACATTCTTGCAAGGCTTATAGTGATGAGCATTACCGAAAGGGCCCAGAGATACCTCTCCGATATACGGAGTGACAAATCCTAATCTCGATCTATGCCAACTCAACAAACACCATCAGAGACACCTGTAGAGCATCTTTATAATCACCCAGTTACGTTGTGACGTTTGATAGCACACTAAGTGTTCCTCCGGTATTCGGGAGTTGCATAATCTCATAGTCATAGGAACATGTATAAGTCATGAAGGAAGCAATGACAATAAACTTAAACGATCATAGTGCTAAGCTAACGGATGGGTCTTGTCCATCACATCATTCTCTAATGATGTGATCTCGTTCATCAAATGACAACACATGTCTATGGCTAGGAAACTTAACCATCTTTGATTAACGAGCTAGTCAAGTAGAGGCATACTAGGGACACTCTGTTTGTCTATGTATTCACACATGTACTAAGTTTCCGGTTAATACAATTCTAGCATGAATAATAAACATTTATCATGATATAAGAAAATATAGATAACAACTTTATTATTGCCTCTAGGGCATATTTCCTTCAGTCTCCCTCTTGCACTAGAGTCGATAATCTAGATTACATAGTAATGATTCTAAGACACATGGAGTCTTGGTGCTAATCATGTTTTGCTCGTGAGAGAGGCTTAGTCAACGGGTATGCAACATTCAGATCCGTATGTATTTTGCAAACTTCTATGTCACCCTCCTTGACTAGATCGCGGATGGAATTGAAGCGTCTCTTGATGTGCTTGGTTCTCTTGTGAAATCTGGATTCCTTCGCCAAGGCAATTGCTCCAGTATTGTCACAAAATATTTTCATTGGACCCGATGCACTAGGTATGACACTTAGATCGGATATGAACTCCTTCATCCAGACTCCTTCATTTGCTACTTCCGAAGCAGCTATGTACTCTGCTTCAGACATAGATCCCGCCACGACGCTTTGTTTGGAACTGCACCAACTGAAAGTTCCACCATTAAATATAAATACGTATTCGGTTTGTGACTTAGAGTCATCCAGATTAGTGTCAAAGCTTGCATCAACGTAACCATTTACAACGAGCTCTTTGCCACCTCCATAAACGAGAAACATATCCTTAGTCCTTTTCAGGTATTTCAGGATGTTCTTGACCGCTGTCTAGTGATCCACTCCTGGATTACTTTGGTACCCCCCTACTATACTTATAGCAAGGCACACATCAGGTCTGGTACACAACATTGCATACATGATAGAACCTATGGCTGAGGCATACATAATGACTTTCATTTTCTCTCTATCTTCTGCACTGGTCGGGCATTGAGTCTCACTCAACTTCACACCTTGTAACACAGGCAAGAACCCTTTCTTTGACTGATCAATTTTGAACTTCTTCAAAATCTTATCAAGGTATGTGCTTTGTGAAAGTCCAATTAAGTGCCTTGATCTATCTCTATAGATCTTGATGCCCAATATGTAAGCAGCTTCACCGAGGTCTTTCATAGAAAAACTCTTATTCAAGTATCCTTTTATGCTATCCAGAAATTCTATATCATTTCCAATCAACAATATGCCATCCACATATAATATTAGAAATGCTACAGAGCTCCCACTCACTTTCTTGTGAATACATGCTTCTCCAAAAGTCTGTATAAAACCATATGCTTTGATGACACTATCAAAACGTTTATTCCAACTCCGAGAGGGTTGCACCAGTCCATAAATGGATCGCTGGAGCTTGCACACTTTGTTAGCACCCTTTGGATCGACAAAACCTTCTGGTTGCATCATATACAACTCTTCTTCTAGAAATCCATTCAGGAATGCAGTTTTGAGGTCCATTTGCCAAATTTCATAATTATAAAATGCGGCAATTGCTAACATGATTCGGACAGACTTAAGCATCGCTACGGGTGAGAAAGTCTCATCGTAGTAAACTCCTTGAACTTGTCAAAAACCTTTTGCAACAAGTCGAGCTTTGTAGACAGTAACATTACCGTCAGCGTCAGTCTTCTTCTTGAAGATCCATTTATTTTCTATGGCTTGCCGATCATCGGGCAAGTCAACCAAAGTCCACACTTTGTTCTCATACATGGATCCCATCTCAGATTTCATGGCCCCAAGCCATTTTTCAGAATCTGGGCCCATCACCGCTTCCTCATAGTTCGTAGGTTTGTCATGGTCAAGTAACATGACGTCAAGAACAGGATTACCGTACCACTCTAGTGCAGATCTTACTCTGGTTGACCTACGAGGTTTGGTAGTTACTTGATCAGAAGTTTCATGACCATCATCATTATCTTCCTCACTAATTGGTGTAGGAATCACTGGAACTGATTTCTGTGATGAACTACTTTCCAATAAGGGAGCAAGTACAATTACCTCATCAAGTTCTACTTTCCTCCCACTCACTTCTTTCGAGAGAAACTCCTTCTCTAGAAATGATCCATTCTTAGCAACGAATATTTTGCCTTCGGATCTGTGATAGAAGGTGTACCCAACAGTCTCCTTTGGGTATCCTATGAAGACACATTTATCTTATTTGGGTTCGAGCTTATCAGGTTGAAGCTTTTTCACATAAGCATCACAACACCAAACTTTAAGAAGCGACAACTTCGGTTTCTTGACAAACCACAATTCATATGGTGTCGTCTCAATGGATTTAGATGGTGCCCTATTTAACGTGAATGCAGCCGTCTCTAAAGCATAACCCCAAAACGATAGCGGTAAATCAGTAAGAGACATCATAGATCGCACCATATCTAATAAAGTGCAGTTACGATGTTCGAACACACCATTATGCTGTGGTGTTCCGGGTGGCGTGAGTTGCGAAACTATTCCACATTGTTTCAAATGAAGACCAAACTCGTAACTCAAATATTCACCTCCACGATTAGATCATAGAAACTTTATTTTCTTGTTACGATGATTTTCCACTTCAGTCTGAAATTCTTTGAACTTTTCAAATGTTTCAGACTTATGTTTCATCAAGTATATATTCCCATATCTGCTCAAATCATTTGTGAAGGTCAGAAAATAACGATACCCGTCGTGAGCCTCAACACTCATCGGACCGCATACATCAGTATGTATTATTTCCAACAAGTCTGTTGCTCGCCTCATTGTTCCGGAGAACGGAGTCTTAGTCATATTGCCCATGAGGCATTGTTCGCAAGCATCAAGTGATTCATAATCAAGTGATTCCAAAATCCCATCAGCATGGAGTTTCTTCATGCGCTTTACACGAATATGACCTAAATGGCAGTGCCACAAATAAGTTGCACTATCATTATTAAACTTATATATTTTGTCTTCAATACTATGAATATGTGTATCACTACTATCGAGATTCAACAAAAAATAGAGCACTCATCAAGGATGCATGACTATAAAAGATATTACTCATATAAATAGAACAACCATTATTCTCTGATTTCAATGAATAACCATTTCGCATCAAACAAGATCCAGATATAAGGTTCATGCTTAACGCTGGCACCAAATAACAATTATTCAGGTCTAAAACTAATCCCGAGGGTAGATGTAGAGGTAGCGTGCTGACGGCGATCACATCGACTTTGGAACCATTTCCCACACGCATCGTTACCTCGTCCTTAGCCAATCTTTGCTTAATCCATAGCCCCTATCTCGAATTGCAAATATGAGCAACAGAACCAGTATCAAATGCCCAGGTGCTACTACGAGCATTAGTATGGTACACATCAATAACATGTATATCAAATATACCATTCACTTTGCCATCCTTCTTATCCGCCAAATACTTGGGGCAGTTCCGCTTCCAATGACCAGTCCCTTTGCAGTAGAAGCACTCAGTCTCAGGCTTAGGTCCAGACTTGGGCTTCTTCACTTGAGCAGAAACTTGCTTGCCGTTCTTCTTGAAGTTCCCCTTCTTCCCTTTGCCCTTCTTCTTGAAACTAGTGGTCTTGTTAACCATCAACACTTGATGCTCCTCCTTGATTTCTACCTCCGCAGCCTTTAGCATCGCGAAGAGCTCGGGAATTGTCTTGTCCATCCCTTGCATATTATAGTTCATCACGAAGCTTTTGTAGCTTGGTGGCAGTGATTGAAGAACTCTGTCAATGACACTATCAACTGGAAGATTAACTCCCAGTTGAGTCAGGTGATTGTGGTACCCAGACATTCTGAGTATATGTTCACTGACAGAACTATTCTCCTCCATTTTGCAGTTGTAGAACTTATTGGAGACTTCATATCTCTCAGTCCGGGCATTTGCTTGATATATTAACTTCAACTCCTGGAACATCTCATATGCTCCATGACGTTCAAAACGTCGTTGAAGTCCCGGTTCTAAGCCGTAAAGCATGGCGCACTGAACTATTGAGTAGTCATCATCTTTGCTTTGCCAGGTGTTCACAACGTCTGGTGTTGCTCCTGCAGCGGGTCTTGCACCTAGCGGTGCTTCCAGGACGTAATTCTTCTATGCAGCAATGAGGATAATCCTCAAGTTACGGACCCAGTCCGTGTAGTTGCTACCATCATCTTTCAACTTAAATTTCTCTAGGAACGCATTAAAATTCAATGGAACAACAACACGGGCCATTTATCTACAACAACATAGACATGCAAAATACTATCAGGTACTAAGTTCATGATAAATTAAAGTTCAATTAATCATATTACTTAAGAACTCCCACTTAGATAGACATCCCTCTAATCATCTAAGTGATCACGTGATCCATATCAACTAAACCATGTCCGATCATCACGTGAGATGGAGTAGTTTTCAATGGTGAACATCACTATGTTGATCATATCTACTATATGATTCACGCTTGACCTTTCGGTTTCAGTGTTCCGAGGCCATATCTGCATATGCTAGGATCGTCAAGTTTAACACAAGTATTCTGCGTGTGCAAAACCGGCTTGCACCCATTGTATGTGAACGTAGAGCTTATCACACCCGATCATCACGTGGTGTATCGGCACGACGAACTGTAGCAACGGTGCATACTCAGGGAGAACACTTATACCTTGAAATTTAGTAAGAGATCATCTTATAATGCTACCGCCGTACCAAGCAAAATAAGATGCATAAAGGATAAACATCACATGCAACCAATATAAGTGATATGATATGGCCATCATCATCTTGTGCCTTTGATCTCCATCTCCAAAGCACCGTCTTGATCACCATCATCACCGGCTTGACACCTTGATCTCCATCATAGCATCGTTTTCGTCTCGCCAACTATTGCTTCCACGACTATCGCTGCCGCTTAGTGATAAAGTAAAGCAATTACATGGCGATTGCATTTCATACAATAAAGCGACAACCATATGGCTCTTGCCAGTAGCCATAACTGTGTTACAAAACATGATCATCTCATACAACAATTTATATAATCACGTCTTGACCATATCACATCATAGCATTCCCTGCAAAAACAAGTTAGATGTCCTCTACTTTGTTGTTGCAAGTTTTACGTGGCTGCTACAGGCTTCTAGTAAGAACCGTTCTTACCTACGCATCAAAACCACAACGATTTTTCATCAAGTGTGCTGTTTTAACCTTCAACAAGGACCGGGCGTAGTCAAACTCGATTCAACTAAAGCTTGAGAAACAGACACCCACTAGCCACCTGTGTGCGAAGCACGGCGGTAGAACCGGTCTCATGAACACGGTCATGTAATGTCGGTCTGGGCCGCTTCATCCAACAAAACCGCCTAATCAAAGTATGACATGCTGGTAAGCAGTGTGACTATTATCGCCCACAACTCTTTGTGTTCTACTCGTGCATATAACATCTACGCATAGAACTGGCTCTGATGCCACTGTTGGGGAACGTAGTATTTTAAAAAAATTACCTACAATCACACAAGATCTATCTAGGAGAAGCATAGCAACAAGCGGGGAGAGTGTGTCCACGTACCCTCGTAAAGCAAAAGCGGAAGCGTTTAGTAACGCGGTTGATGTACTCGAATGTCTTTGCGATCCAACCGATCCAAGTACCGAACGCACGACACCTCCGTGATCTGCACATGTTCAGCTCGGTGACGTCCCTCGAACTCTTGATCTAGTTGAGGCCGAGGGAGAGTTTCGTCAGCACGATGGCGTGGTGACGGTGATGATGAAGTTACCGGTGCAGGGCTTCGCCTAAGCACTATGACGATATGACCGAGGTGTGTTTCTGTGGAGGGGGGCACCGCACACGGCTAAAAGATAAACTTGTGTGTTCTAGGGCCCCCCCTCCCCACGCATATAAAGGAGGGAGGGAGGAGGCAGGCTGGCCCTAGGGGGCGCGCCCAAGGAGGGGAGTCCTACTAGGACTCCAAGTCCTAGTAGGATTCCACCAAGAGGGAGAGAGGGGGAAGGAAGGAGAGGGAGAGGGAGTAGGAAAGGGGGGGCGCCCCCCTTCCCTTGTCCAATTCGGACTCCAAGGGGGGGCCTGCCCTGGCTGCCCTTCTCTCTCTCCGATAGGGCCCATGGTGGCCCATTAGTTCCCCCGGGGGGTTCCGGTAACCCCACCGGCACTCCGGTTTTACCCGAGACTATCCGGAACACTTCCGGTGTCCGAATAACATGCTCCAATATATCAATCTTTACGTCTCGACCATTTCGAGACTCCTCATCATGTCCGTGATCTCATCCGGGACTCCGAACAACCTTCGGTCATCAAATCACATAAACTCATAATACAAATCGTCATCAAACGTTAAGCGTGCGGACCCTACGGGTTCGAGAACTATGTAAACATGACTGAGACACCTCTCCGGTCAATAACCAATAGCGGAACCTGGATTCTCATATTGGCTCCTACATATTCTACGAAGATCTTTATCGGTCAAACCGTATAACAACATACGTTGTTCCCTTTGTCATCGATATGTTACTTGCCCGAGATTCGATCGTCGGTATCACCATACCTGGTTCAATCTCGTTACCGGCAAGTCTCTTTACTCATTCCATAATGCATCATCCCGCAACTAACTCATTAGTCACATTGCTTGCAAGGCTTATAGTGATGAGCATTACCGAGAGGGCCCAGAGATACCTCTCCGATATACGAAGTGACAAATCCTAATCTCGATCTATGCCAACTCAACAAACACCATCGGAGACACCTGTAGAGCATCTTTATAATCACCCAGTTACGTTGTGACGTTTGATAGCACACTAAGTGTTCCTCCGGTATTCGGGAGTTGCATAATCTCATAGTCATAGGAACATGTATAAGTCATGAAGGAAGCAATAGCAGTAAACGTAAACAATCATAGTGCTAAGCTAACGGATGGGTCTTGTCCATCACATCATTCTCTAATGATTTGATCCCGTTCATCAAGTGACAACACATGTCTATGGCTAGGAAACTTAACCATCTTTGATTAACGAGCTAGTCAAGTAAAGGCATACTAGGGACACGTTGTTTGTCTATGTATTCACACATGTACTAAGTTTCTAGTTAATACAATTCTAGCATGAATAATAAAAATTTATCATGATATAAGGAAATATAAATAACAACTTTATTATTGCCTCTAGGGCATATTTCCTTCAAAGAAGTAGCAGGAAGAATTTCTGGCGCCGTTGTCGGGGAGGTTCTACATCAAGCCTACCAAGTACCTATCATAAACTCTCATCTCTTGCATTACATTATTTGCCATTTGCATGTCGTTTTATTCTCCCCCACTTCTAAAACTTTTTAGAAAAACACAAAAATATTTGCCTTTTTATTCGCCCTTCTTCCGTTCATCTTTCCATTTGCTTTTTGCTTACTTGTGTGCTAGATCGCTTGCGTTGTCACGATGACTCAAGAGAATACCAAGTTGTGTGAATTTTCCAACACTAATAATAATGATTTTATTAGTACTCTTATTGCTCCCGCCACTAGTGCGGAATCTTATGAAATTAATGCCGTTTTGTTGAATCTTGTTATGAAAGAACAATTTTCCGGCCTTCCTAGCGAAGATGCCGCATCCCATCTAAATACTTTCATTGAGTTGTGTGATATGCAAAATAAAAAGATGTGGATAATGATATTGTTAAATTGAAGCTATTTCCTTTCTCACTACGTGGTCGTGCTAAAACTTGGTTTTCGTCTTTGCCTAAAAATAGTATTGATTCATGGAGTAAGTGTAAATATGCTTTTATTTCCAAGTATTTTCCTCCCGCTATGATCATCTCCCTTATGAATGATATAATGAATTTTAAGCAACTTGATCATGAACATGTTGCGCAATATTGTGAGAGGATGAAATTGATGATAAGAAATTGCCGTACCCATGTCTGTGGATGATCATACAATTTTTTTATGCCGGATTGAATTTTGCATGGAGAAATCTTTTGGATTCTGCCGCGGGTGGTACTTTTATGGAAATTACATTAGGATAAGCTACTAAACTCCTAGATAATATTAGTGGCATACCGAAAGATCTTCCACTAGTAAAAAGTGCATGCGATTGAAGAAATTAATACTTTGAGTGGAAAGATGGATGAACTAATGAAATTAATTGCTAGTAAGAGTGCTCATATTGATCCTAATGATATGCATTTGTCCACTTTGATTGAGGATAATAATGAATCTATGGATGTGAATTTTGTTGGTAGGAACAATTTTGGTAATAACGCGTATAGAGGTAATTTTAATCCTAGGCCATTTCCTAGTAATCCCTCTAATAATTATGGTAATTCCTACAAAAATTCTTATGGATAGTATAATAAGATACCCTCTGATCTTGAGAATAATATTAAAGATTTTATGAATTCTCAAAAAGAATTTCAATGCTATGGTAGAAGAAAATTTGCTTAAGATTGATGATTTGGCTAGGAACGTTGATAAAATTTCTCTTGAGATTGATTCTTTGAAGATGAGATGTATGCCACCAAAGCATGATATTAGTGAATCTCTAAAAGCTATTAAAATATCTATGGATGAATGTAGAGAAAGAACCGCTAGGATGCATGCTAAGCGAGATTGGTTTTTAAAAGCGTGTTCTTCTATTTATTGTGATAACAATGATGAAGATCTTAAAGTGATTGGTCTGACTCCTATTGAATCTTTGTTTGCTAATATAAATCTTGATAAATATGGGACTGGGTATGGGTCAACTTTAGCTAGAAAGCGTCCCAATGTTTGGAGTTTAAAGATCTTAATGAAATAATTGATAAAAGTGGGATTGGAGAGGTCAAGAGTTTAAGTAGCGATGAACCAACTCTTTTGGATTTCAAGGACTTTAATTATGATAATTTCTCTTTGATAGATTGTATTTCCTTGTTGCAATCCATGCTGAATTCACCTCATGCTTATAATCAAAATAAAGCTTTTACTAAACATATTGTTGACGCTATGATGAAATCGTTTGAAGAAAAACTTGAATTGGAAGTTTATATCCCTAGAAAGCTTTATGATGAGTGGGAACCTAATATTAAGATTAAAATTAAAGATTATGAGTAATTTGCTTCGTGTGATTTGGGTGCTAGTGTTTCCATGATTCCAAAAACTTTATGTGATGTGCTCGGTTTCCATAAACTTGATGATTGTTCTTTGAATTTGCATCTAGCGGATTCCACTATTAAGAAACCTATGGGAAGGATTAATGATGTTCTTATTGTTTCAAATAGGAATTATGTGCCCGTAGGTTTTATTGTGCTTGATATAGATTTCAGTCCTACATGTCCTATTATTCTTGGTAGACCTTTCCCTAGAACGGTTGGTGCAATTATTGATATGAAAGAAGGAAACATTAGATTTCAATTTCCGTTAAGGAAGGGCATGGAACACTTTCCAAGAAAGAAAATTAAGTTTCCACATGAATCTATTATGAGGGCCACTTATGGTTTAAATACCAAAGATGACAATACCTGGATCGTTGCAATATGCCTAGCTAGGGGCGCTAAATAATAGTGCTTGTTGGGAGCCAACCCAATTTTATTTTTAGTTTAAATTTTTTGCTCCTGTTTTCCAATAAATATATCATATAGCATCTGGTTAGATGTGTTTCCATGTTTTAAATTAGTGTTTGTGCCAAGTAAGACCTTTGGGATGATTTGGAAGATAGTTGATTTGCTTTTGCCAAAAACAGAAACTTTTGCGTCCAGTATAATAATTTTGATAATTCATAGGAACGTGATCTGATTCTGTAATTTTTACACAAGATTTATATACAAATTTCCTAAGTTTTCCTTATTTTTTGAATTTTTGGAGTTACAGAAGTACATGAAGTTTCCTGATTACTACATAATGTTCTGTTTTAGACAGATTCTGTTTTTATTGTGTTATTTGCTTGTTCTGATGAATCCATGGGTAGTATCGGGGGGTATGAACCATGGAGAAGTTGGAATATAGTAGATATAACACTATATTAAATTTATAATGAGTTCACAACAGTACCTAAAGTGGTGATTTGCTTTTCTTATACTAACGGGGCTTATGAGTTTTCTGTTGAGTTTTGTGTCGTGAAGTTTTTCAAGTTTTCGGTAAAGATTTGATGGAGAACGGAATAAGGAGTGCAAGAGCCTAAGCTTGGGGATGCCCAAGGCACCCCAACACTACAAAAAAGACACATCCGTGACATTTTGGGCCGAACAAAAAAAATTCTGTCATACTTATGACACTTCTACGACGATAATTGTGACAAAACCCGGTATCATCATAGATGTGGTGGGGTCCTACTTCTATGACAAAAAACCATGACAGAAAATGGGCTTTTCATCCTAGGCGGGCCGGAGATGCAGCTGCATGACATTCTTTGGGCCGTCCACGACGGAAAAAACCGTGGTAGAAGCGAGAGCGAGGAAAATATCGGGGTGCTCCCGGTTACGGTGGGTGGTCGGGGCTGAGCGATGCACGTTTCTCTCGTACACGCACGCGCGTGGGTGCGAGGCGTTGGGCTCTAACTGAACCCGAGCGAGGCTTTGGGCTCTAACTGAACCCGACCTATTGCACTGCAGGCTACGCATTACTGAACCCGAGCGATCGATCGATGGCTGTTAACTGAACCCGATCGAGCGATTCCTTCGCTACTGCTGCTAACTGAAGCTGATTGATGCTGCCTCTGGATGAACAGTGAGCATTGCTGGGGTGGGGTTTGGATGAACAGTTCCCGATGGGGGTGGATGAGCAGGACCCCGTGGTGTTGCCTCTGGATGAACAGGACCCCGATCGATCGAGCCGGTTGGGGCTGGATGAACAGGACCCCGTGGAGGGCTGGATGAACAGGACCACCCCGTGGAGGGCTGGATGAACAGTAGACGGTGGAGGGCTGGATGAACAGTAGCCCGTGGAGGGGTGGTTGAACAGGAGCCCGTGGAGAGGGCTGGTTGAACAGTAGCCGGTGGAGTAGCGCGCGGTGGAGGCTGGATGAACAGGAGCCCGTGGATGAACAGTCGCAGGTGGAGGCTGGAGGAGGTCGACGGTGGATGAACAGTAGCCCGTGGAGGCTGGAGGGGGTCGACGGTGGAGATGAACAGTATCCCGTGGAGTCCCGTTTTGCGGTACGCCACACCCCTCCCGATGAACAGGACCCCCGTTTCGACCGTAGCGCTCCAACACAAGTCCGTTTCCTCCGTTTTGCGGTACGCCACACCCCTCCCGATCAACAGGACCCCCGTTTCGACCGTAGGAGGTCCGTTTCCTCCGTTTTGCGGTACGCCAGACCCCTCCCGATGAACAGGATCCCGTTTCGAACGTGGCCGGTCGAACACAAGGCCGTTTCCTCCGTTCTGCGGTACGCCAGGCCTCGTTTCCATCGGCTGTTCCGTCCAAGCCCTCCCGATGAACACGACGACGCATTCCGTTCCGACCCAGCCGGTTGGCTCCCCATGAACACGACGACGACGCTGTTTCTCCGTTCCGACCCAGCCATGTACACGAGCCCTGGCCGTACGTATGCGCGAGTAGGCGTTCGAGACCCTGCCCGTATGTACGTACGTGGCCGTATTTTCTTTCTTGCACACTGGCCGCTGTACGTACGTGTACATGCTACGTGCGCGCCTCTACTACGACACGTGCGCGCCTCTACATCGACCAGTATGTACGTACACGTTCGCGACCAGAATGACAACGCTACGTACGCTTCGACCAGGTGGGTCCCGACTGTCAGGCACTTCCTTGCGTGCGAAGATGTAGCTGGTGGGTCCCAGCAGTCAGGGGGGCGAATCGTTTTTTTTGCCCGGACGCACTTCCTTGCGTGCGAAGATGTAGCTGGTGGGTCCCAGCAGTCAGGGGGAAACGTTTTTTTCGGAAATACGGTGGCCCGTCCGGTGGGTCCCCGCTGTCAGGTGGAGGAATAATTATTTTGCGCGTAATAAGGAGGCACTTCCTTGCTGCGGTCGTGGACCCAGCTGTCAGCCTCTCCACGTACAGTACTCTTCCAATGGAAGTCGGTCATTGACCACATTGACCACGCCGTGCCGAGGGCACCAAGGCGGTGGACGACGGCGAGGCCTAGGAAGGGGACTACGCGGATCCGGGGACGACGCGGCAGTGGATGCCCACGCGGAGAGGAGTACGAGGGTTCACTGGTTCGGCTGCGGTGTGAGGCTGCCGTCGCCACAGAATAACAGGGGGTGTGGGTGAGTAGAGGGATGGCCTGGCCAGCGGTGGGAGTAGTAGGGGCGGTGAGGCCTCCGCGGCATCGCAGCCAGCCACAGGAGGCAGGAGCACGAGGCACGACTGGCGCTAGTTTGGGCGGCTGGAGCAAGAAGACCAGAGGTTGAAGAAGCACTACAGCCGTTGGATGGACATCGCACGGTCAATGGAGCTAGAATCGTGCATATTGACTAAGTTGACAAAGCCCTCCGTCCCCGTCAACTTAGTAGGCCCACAAGTCAGCCTCCCACTATACTGGGTCCCAGCTAGCAGGGGGAGTATTCATTTTTTTGTGCGTAATAAGGAGGCACTTCCTTGCGTGCAAAGATATAGCTGGTGGGTCCGAGCTGTCAGCGGCGGTAACGTTTTTTTCGCGAAATACAGAGGCCCTTTCGGTGGGTCCCAGATGTCAGGTGGAGGAATCATTATTTTGCGCGTAATAAGGAGGCATTTCCTTGCGTGCGGCCGTGGACCCAGCTGTCAGCCTCTCCACGTACAGTCCACTTCAGATGCATGTCGGTCGTTGACCACGTTGACCAGGCCGCGCCGAGAGCACCAGGGCGGTGGACGACGGCGAGGCCTAGGAAGGGAACGACACGGAGCCAGGGAAGACTCGGCAGTTGTTTCCCACGCGGAGGGGAGTACGACTGTACGAGGGTTTACTGGTTCGTCTGCCGTCGCCGGAGAATAACAGCAGGTGTGGGTGAGTAGAGGGATGGCTAGGCCAGCGATGGGAGTACGGTGGGGCGGTGAGGCCTGCGCGGCAGCACAGCCGGCCGCGGGGAGGAGGGAGCAGGCAGTCCCGCCGGCGCTTGTTTGAGCGGCTGGAGCAGGAAGAGCAGAGATTGAAGAAGCACGACGGCCGTTGGATGGACATCCAACAGTCACTGCTTGTGCGTCAACCTTTTTTTAGGAAAGCCTCAAATCTGTGGAAAACAGCATACAACCCATCTGCCATTATTTCTAATAATTTACAGCCCATTTGCTAATTCTTAAGGTTTTTTTGGAGCCCATATTCTTTTTGTTAGCATTACAGCCCATATTGTGGCCACGGTTAAAAAATTATACGAAATTTTGCATATTTCGGTGCGGTCCGAACTGTTTTTAATCCCGAAATTTCGAGTCACATTCAAACTGATTTTAAAAATAAATGTATATCAATATAAAATCCAACAAATTGTCCACGCATAAAAATCAATGCAATTTAAAATCTCGAAATGAAAAAAAGAAATTTGAAACTAATTGCCGGTTTGATGTGTTTTAAAAATGTACAGCCCATTTCTCATTACTGATAGGCCATTTTCTCGGCCAGCCGAATGAAGCTCTCCTCGTCTTGAAAGATTTGCAGCCCAACAGGCCTGACAAAGCGACTTACTTGGCAAATCACAAAAAACTGGGCTGCGGCCGTGGACCCAGCTGTCAGACTCTCCACGTACAGTACTCTTCCGATGGAAGTCGGTCGTTGACCACATTGACCACGCCGCGCCGAGAGCACCAAGGCGGTGGACGACGGCGAGGCCTAGGAAGGGGACGACGTGGAGCCGGGGAAGACGCGGCAGTGGATGCCCACGCGGAGAGGAGTACGAGGGTTCACTGGTTCGGCTGCGGTGTGAGGCTGCCGTCACCGCAGGGCCTGGCTAGCGGTGGGAGTAGTAGGGGCGGTGAGGCCTCAACGGCAGCACAGCCGGCCACTGGAGGCAGGAGCAGGCGGTCTCGGCGGCGCTGGTTTGGGTGGCTGGTGCAAGAAGAGCAGCGATTGAAGAAGCAGCAGGACCGTTCGATTCAAATCCAACGGTTACTGCTGCTAGAATCGTTTGTTGACTAAGTTGACAAGCCCTGCGTACGCGTCAACTTAGTAGGCCCACAGGTCAGCCTCCCAACCGGTGCGCCCCAGATGTCAGTGGGAGGAATCATTTTTTCGCGTAATAAGGAGGCAGTTGATTGCGTGCGGCCAGGCCAGCGGAGGGAGTAGGGTGGGCCGGGGAAGCCTGCGCGGCATCACAGCGGGCCACAAGAGGAGGGAGCAGGCAGTCCCGCCGGCGCTAGTTTAGGCGGCTGGAGCAGGAAGATCAGAGATTGAAGAAGCACGTCGGCCGTTGGATGGACATCCAACAGTCACTGCTGCTAGAATCGTGTGTTGACTGACAAAGCCTTGCGTAAACAAGTCAGCCTCGAAATCTGTGGCGTGTACAGCCCATTTGCTATTATTTTTATAATTTTTACTCATTTTCTAATTCATATGGAATTTATTGCAGCCCGTTTTCCATTTTTAGAATTGCTGCCCATTTTCTGGTCAGTACCAGGGTTAAAAAAATTAACTAAATATGTGGGAAATTTTGAAAATTCGCAAATTTTTGCTGGGGAACAAAATATTCTTAATCCAAAAATTAGTAGCCATACTAAAACAAATTTAAAAATAAATTAGTACTATGTCATGTTAAATCCAATGAAATACTCCCTCCGTCCCAAAATTCTTGTCTTAGATTTGTCTAAATACGGATGTATCAAGTCACGTTTTGGTATTAGATACATCCGTATCTAGACTAATCTAAGACAAGAATTTTGGGACGGAGGGAGTATAAGATATCAGTGAAGAACAAAAACAAAAAAGAAACTAATATCCCATTTGCTATAATTTTTTTGGAATTTTCAACCCCTTTTGATATTACTTTTAACAGACACTGACCATACTCTTTGGCCAGGCCGGAATGCATCCCTCCTCGTCTTGAAAGATTTGCAGCCCAGTAAGTCGGAGAAAACAAATAGGCCTAGCTTGGGTATTCTTCAAAAAGAAATACTGGGCTACCTATTTTCCCAAAGAAAAAACTGCTGGGCTGGTCATGTTGTTAGACGGGCCACAGAGACCGCACAACCCAGTTTATAGCCTGCTCCTCCGAATTACTACTCAAAAAAAGTTGTGCAATTCTGTCGTTAATTGACTATACGTTGAAAATGATGTGGGTCCCAGATATCAGCAGGGTGGATTAGAGTAAAAAACGAGGGGTTCATCTGAGTAGTAAAAGAGGCGCTTGCTTGTGTTCGGGAGTGGACCTGGTGGGTCCGTACTGTCATACTCACAACTACAGTCCTCTCCCGATTCACTATGTTGACAGGGACCGTTTCGAAAAAAAACTATGTTGACAGGGCCGGACGGCGGCGCCGCGGCGAGCGCACCAAGGCGGAGGATAAAGTGCTGTCGCCAATGTGCTGGGCTGGGTTGGACATTCTTATTGAAAAATAAAAATGGACCGGAACTATTTACGACGTTGACTACGATTTGCATGGGTCCGCTGGTTGCAGGAAGAAAATGCTGGGAGAAAGAAGACTGGTCGCTATCTTTGCCTAAGAATAATATCGACTGAATGTAACGACACTATCATAGGAAATAATATCCTCCTGTTAAATCGTGAATTTAAAGAACTGGTGCATGAGCATTTAGCTTTATTTATTTATTTACTTATTTATGTTTAGGGGACCATGAGCATGTACCTGGGCCGGATTCATGTGAGAGCCTCCCTTCCAGTTAATTATGGGCTTCTCTATTGGGCCTTCATCAGTGGGCTGCATGTTATCAACAAGTGGAAAATGTGTTCCGTACGAAAAATAGTATGCGCTACGTACGGTACGGGGCACTAAAGGATCGAACCGTGCAACGACTTCCAAAACATTGTGTTTGTCGTTCTAACAACACATTTATTCAACCAACAGACGAAATATACTACTGATTGTACATTGAAAACAGCAGCAGCAGCAACCAGGGCTGGGGGTGCAACAGAAGCAGTAAGCAGGCCAGAAGAGTGAAGACGCAGCTCTCTCTTCCAAACCAAACATCAGCCATCATTACAAAAGGGCTACCAAAAAAGAACAAGTGTATGCATCAAACTAAATAAAGATCCTACTACACCAAGTGTACGCATCTAACTAACTGGCTCAGTTAGACGTTACTATTTATTAAGCTGTGGAGATTGGCTGACGGCTTGAACCAGATGGGTGCCTGACGGGGGAAACTCCAGCCAGCAGGTCGAAGTCTGATACTTGCGACCCTCTCTCCTACTTTGGGCTGCAGAGCGTGGCGGCACATATCAGGGTATGGTGCATGCAGAGACGCATGGTACGCTGTGTACACACAGTTTTGCCTGATGAACGAAACCGCGCTGCCATCATGATCCTTGCCGTCGGTTATCTCCTGGTTAATCGGATAATTCAGTCCGACAAACAGAGAGCGTGTACCAAGGCTACTTACCAACCTCCAGTCAAAAATTCCTGAAGGCCCAGAGAAGCTGGGATCCTGCTCAAAGACCTTGCAGTGACTGTGATTGTATTCCGCGAAACAACACGTCCGGTACGTGCGAACGATCATCAATCGTTCGCCGTCGTCTGATCGAGCCAGGAACCACCTGCAACTGCCATGCCGCTTTTCTTTGAAAGGTTCTGGGATTAGGAAGGGTAGGGACACCAGGCGGCCTACAACATCATATCAAGTTGGAGTCAAATAACCCTAAAAAAAGTTGGAGTCAAATAAAAAAGGGCTCTTGATGTAGTCAATCTTAAGAACAGCATGTTATGAGCATGAATATTTTTTCAGTAAATGTTGACAGTAATATAAGCAAGCCATCATGATATCATAGGAAAGTAACATACTGCTGTAACAGCCGTTTGTAGCGATGACTGGAGTAGGCCAGCAATACGTCCAGCCATAGAAGGAGTCGACAGCGTAAATGAAGCCCTTGTGTTCAATGGCATCAGAGAACCATGGAGGATGTATGATCCTGCGATGGACGTGCAGATTTATCCACTTACCGCAGTGACCTGTCAGATAGGCGAGACCGCGGTTGAAGAACGCAATTAGCCTGAAGTCTTTATAATTCGCAGATCTTGTGGGCACTTGGCAGATTACAACCTTGAGCAAATCAAACTTGGTATCATGTTGGCTACTGTAAGATTCCGAGTATTCTGGGCCGCGGTGCCAAAGCAGTGCAGTGTTAATCGAAGGAAGGGGGATCAATCGCCGGGTGTAGACCTCCACGAGCATCCAGCTGCCGCGACCGTCGACGAGCACCATCCAAGACGTGTTCATGCCGACCCAGTACATACCGTTAATGTAGTTGAGGGTGACGGGGATCGGATCGCAGTCAAGGGGGTTGATGCTCGCCACCCTACGATCGTTATGCTGCGTGACACGCCGTTTCTGAAGATCAGGCGGCATCAGCAAGCAAGGAGCTGGCTTAAAAAGCTCCGGCCTGAGGGCTTTGAGTAAACGGTACAGCCCCGACGAGCACGCGGCGAGCGGCATGGTACTGAGATTGTCCACACGCGAAACAATGAGCTTGATTACCTCTGTGGGGAGCGAATTCCAGCCACTCTTTCGGCGGACGCTGCTCGGTTCTGCCATTGTTAGTGCTTGGGTTTCGGACGAGGGGGGAGGCGCCTTAGCGGGGATGGAAGATTGGACGAGGGGGGAGGCGCCTTAGCGGGGATGGAAGAGCGGACAAAGATGGAGAAGCGAATATGTGCTGCGGGAAGTGGACAGGTGATGATGACTACAGCACGCCGCTTGACTTACGAGACACATACCAGCAGCGTAGGGTCATATCGAAGTCAGACAACTTGCTTGAGTGATCATAGTACTGGTACTCCCTATAGTACCTACTACTATGCCCTAACTTGCTTGAGTAGAGTAGTAGTGGAGTAGGACTCCGCTCTACTACTAGCACCGGAGGAGTAGTATATTCTAATCTAAAATAGTTACAAACTTCAATGCCCGAGCGTGGAACGACTACGAACCGCCATCGGTGCTAACTCCAATCCCCAGCAAACGTTCGCTGGGAGGCATGGCAGTTGCAAACGCCCGCGACGCAGTTACAGTACGTGTGTAAGGGTGGCGGTTTTGTCAAATACTATGGCTTAAAAACAGGCCACCGTCGGATGGAAATCTGACGGTTACGTGGGATTCGCCAGGATTGAGCTCGTGCCGAACAATCGCCAGATATCATTACTAAAAAAGGTTAAAACACCCGGGGCTATAACTTGCACCGGCTGACCACTAACAATGATACTAACATAGTTGTAAAATGGTCAAAGACCGTGTCTACGTGGTGTTTGGAATTATATGCAAAAAATTAGCAAGATGCCCGTGCATTGCACGGAACATCAAGATGCATTTTTTTACAAAACACCTGTTGTGATTGACCCATGCAGGAGTAATCCCATGTGTAAAAACTAATGATATCTTGAGAATTTTATCGGAAAATGGTATGTCGACCATTTCATCGAAAAAATGATATGTCGAGAAAGATGATAGAGGTGAGGAGGAGTGGGGCGTGGTGGTGACTGGTGGTCGGACTGGGCGGAGGCATGGGGATGGACGGCGCCGGCAGCGGCCACCATGCCAGATTGTTCCAGAGACTTCCTTTTGTAATTGCTCAGCAATGAGGTTGTGGGAGATAAGGATGAACGAGGCAAGGCCTTATCTGTAAATGTGGAGAGAGGTGAGGGTATCTTTTGTAAAATTGTCATAGTTTGCTTTCTATCCGTCAGATATAGATCGGACAGTCTATATTATAAGATGGCAGGCACACCATCATCACCAACTCGGTTTTTTCTCTACTCCTACTCCTATAAAAGACTCAGTTGGTGATGATGGTGTGTCTGCCATCCGCCATTTCTGACCATTAGATCTGCATCTAACGGCTGTGATGTAAGTTGTGGCCTTTTGCAACAATTCCCACTTCTCTGCTCCAGTTTACACAAAACCCCTTAGTATCTTGAAACCAACCACATTCCTCCCTTACTTCATCAAAACAGCCCAAAGAATATATTTGGAGTGAAACATAAGATATTTTTAGTGATATGTATATCAAAAGTAAACTGTTTTCTTTCAAATTTGTGAATATGTATTATTCTACTTTGGATCCGTTGCAACGGACGGGCTCATTGTTATAAAGGTTTATCTCTTGCATTCTCCGCAACCAACACCTAGTGTACTGGTCCGGGCCGGATGCTCGCAGCGCGATGACCTGAGTTCGAATTCTGTCCTAAACTTTAGCTTTTTATATTTTTTTAAATATATACTACTTCTTTCGCTAATGTACTAGCAGTGGAACCCACAGAGTACTTAGAATACATGATTAAGGATGGATTTGTTTCTTTTTAACTTTCTGTACGAATCTGTAGCCAGCCTGCAAGTCATGTACACTGTACTGACAGTGGAACCCACAGAGTACTTAGAATACAAGATTAAGGATGCAATTAACTTTTTATAGAGGGAGAATCATACACGCAATTAACTCAAATGGATTGGACGTGACTCTATTATTCTCCAACGGCAACCGGCAAATTTCCTCCCGCGGGCCGGAGTAGGTTTCTCGGTTTGCATGCGGGTTTAACGGAGGGGTTTGATGGAGGCGAGGACGCGTGTTCAGCCGGGCGTGCAGTGGACGGCGCAGTACTATTCGATTTGACAACTACAACTAGTATATTATAAAAAACAAAGAAGAGTAGTAGAGATAGAGATAAGAATAGAGACTAGGGAGGAGCACCATCTACTGCTTCGTGGGCTACTCCTGCGCTCCATTCGGCGGCCGCAACGTCCCCTACAGCCACTCCCTCCTGCGCTCCATTCGGCGGGCACTGTTGAAATTTGGGGAGCGCACTCTCGCGACTGCTAGCAGCGACGACTTCACCGACGACGACTTCTTCCCCGACCTCGGCAACCTCTTCCTCAACGACATGGGCGACAACCTCAACGCCAATGGTGCTGCTCCCGTTGCACCGTATGTGTTTCTGTCCTTCCTGTTCGAAATCGTGGTAGAATTCATGTTTCTAGTCTGTGTCCTAGATTCGATCTGTTCATCTACTATGCTAGTCCGCATGATTAGTTTAATCTCTGTTATAGCCGTCATGATTTATTTTGTGCTTATTCGGACTAAATCTCGTAGTAACTTGCTCATATATTCAACTGGCGGAACGTCCCCTACAGCCACTCCCGTTTCATGGACGGCCTGGTCGATGCCTCCAAGGAGCCCTTCGTCTACTGCTATGAGTGCCCGGTGCCGTTTTGGGGCTCGCCGGCGGACATCGTGCATCACCTCACGCAGGCGTGCGGCGATCACTACTGGCCCTTGGCGAAGAACATCAAGTACGAGACGTGCTACCCGTTCACCGTGCCGGAGTCGCTGGAGGATCACCGCCGCCTGCTAGTCTCGGAGGAGGACGGCAGCGTCTTCCTCTTGATCGTGGGCACCGGCGAGGCCCGCGCAGGCCGCCGCCCCGTCTCTGTAGTGTGCGTCAGGGGCGACGCCGCTGACGCTGACACTGACACGAGGCCGATGTACGGGTGCGTGCTCACTATTACTACCCCTCGGAGGTACGTGGGCGGCGACACTGGCTACGTCAAGCTGACTTGGACTCTGCCGAGCTGGGACCTTCCCGCCGATGTGGACATGGAAGACGCACGGTATTATTTGACCCCCAACAATGTGCACGGGGACTCCAAGGAGGTTCACCTGGACATCTGCATTACCAAGTTAAATGTTGATCATTAGTCTTCGCTCAATGTAATCCGCTGTCTAAGCATGTGGAGACTTCCATGCATGATCTTGCTCTATTGGAGTATCGCGCATGAATAAAAGTGTATCCATTTATGGTTTAGTCTAGAATCTTCCATGTATGAATTTTTACTACAGTACTGGTGAAAGACTTATGATGAACCATTTCTTACATATCCTCTGCCCCCTTCCAAGTCATCCTGATTTAATCCCTCCGTCTAGGTGTATAAGGGCATGGTTAATACTTAAATAGTATAGCCAACTGTTGACTATAAGAAAGTGCCATGTCATCTGTAGCCAACATGTATAACAATGGATACTCAAAAACTAATTCTTGAAGATCATTTCTTGCAAAGCACAATAAGAGTTATTTCTTCACAAGTTTTGGATGCAGGTTGAACAGTTGAACGCTTTTGTTTGCAAAAGATACTTTTTTATCTATTTCACCCGGATGTTTGTGAGCTCTAGAGATGAAATAATATCCGAAGAAACCTATCGATACCCGTTACACATGAGATGACCCCCACATCCTTTGTCAAAATAAACAACTCCCCGATCAATGCATTTCACTCTTCCGTGCAACGCACGGGCACCTTACTATAGATTAGTACGACCAAAAATTGAACTAACATTATATATAGTACGATAAATGATGATGCATGTCACCTAAAATTATATCATTGAAAACTATGTTCAAATACGAATCCAACGATATTGTTTTTGTTGACATGCACTAACATTTTGTCAGTTAAATCTTCAGTCAAATTCAATGGGGGATAAACCACGACCGATGTAGTACTAGTGTAGAGGGCGGCGCTGCACGGGAGTCTCACCCCGCTCGTGGCGCGGCAGTAAAGCCGTCATATCACAAAACCCAACCACTCCCAGTAATAAGTGGCCTGGTAAAATAAACGGACAAGCAACCATCACATCCCTCCGTCTTTTTTGCATTTCATCTCTCTGCATTTACTTTCTCCGGTTCATCTCGCACACTCGATCCCTAGCTACTACTCCTAGTATCCCTAGCTACTACTCCTAGGGCCAGTTCTTTTGGCGGCTTCCCCAGCTTTTCCCATAAGACTAGTCACAGTGGAGAGTAACATTAAGGCGCCTCACTCATTTATTTGGGCTTCTAAACTACTACTAGTAGTACCTCCGTCCTGGTTTATTCGTCACCATTGTAATTTGTGCTAAATTTTGACCAAAGATTTAACTGATAAAATGTTAGTGCATGTGACATGCACTAACATTTCATTAGTTAAATTTATGATCAAAATTTGACACAGATTACAATGGGGACCAATAAACCAGGACGGAGGTAGTAGTTATGGGATTACTAATCTAGAAGCCTAAAAGAACTGGCCCCTGGTACTCCTACTAGTAGTAGTACTCAAGTTGGAATTCCAATTGCACGGCACAACTTGTTAGGCAAAAAATTCGATACAGGGTGTAGGAAGCGGTTTGGGAATTTGCATGCCTTTCCGACCAGTGAGATACTTCGTACAAAGTACGACAGAGAAATAACCACAGAGAAGGAAGCTAAAAGTAAACAATCAAACGAGCATTTTTGCATTTGTTTTGCATTGAATCGTTTCACAAGCTTGACTAGTGTTGTTTTTCTACTTTTACAAAAACCGCATCGTAATGTTAAAACGTGCATTTGCACGTACATAAGTAATAGTAGTACTCCCTCCGTCTAGGTGTATAAGTCTTCCCTCCTTCTTGGTCACGGTGCACAACCAAAGATGACTTATTGAACTGGACGGAGGGAGTAGCACAGTCTGCAAGCATATATAGAGAGAGACGTGTAGTGCGATAGTATATAGTAAAGTTTGTGCTATATGCACGTACTTACAAAATGCGTACGAATACACAAGGTTTCCAAACTTTCCCTTTTACATACTTAATTAAGGACGCTAATAATTCCTGAACGTTCGGGATTTATCATTTGCGTCCCAAAACTAATGAGATCGCCTTACGAAACAAAAATTATACTCCTACTAAAAGCCACGGCGCTCGCAGGAGCGCTTGCGGCGCGCCATGAGTGCCCTGGTGCACGGCCGTTTCCCAGCGCGCCGACACAACGCCTCTTCCTCAGCCTCGCAACTCGCGAGGTGCTGATTGGCGGCTTGCCGGCGGGCGAGCGCGATCTCACCGGTGTGGTGATCCGGCGCCAACAGGTACTCCTCCTCGCTGGAAGCGTGCACCCGGTCCACGTACCGCCAAGCGTAGATGAGGCGCTTGGGCCCGACTGCACTCAGGGCTTTGGCACGGGCGTCCTCCGCCACCCTCACGGCCCTCGCACGAGCCTTCTGCCAAAGAGCCAATTGCCTGACTCTCTCAGACGCGACATAGGCCTGCCAGGCAGCTTGTCCCACGGTGCGCTTCTCTTCCTCGGCCTTCTTCTCCGCCTCTATTTTGGTGCGCTCTGCTGGAGGCAAAGCCTCCCACAAGGCGACATCCATTTCTTTCCAAAGCTCCTCAAGGCTGGGGGCTCGGGTGGCGCGCGTTCTCCTCGTAGCGGGGAGCCGACGCGTCCTCCGACACGCGTGCTGGCGAGATTGGGAACGCTGACACGTCCACCTCGACGCATCACGGCGAGGAGCGGAATGCCGGTGCGTCCTCCTCGACTAGTGGCGGTGAGGAATGGAACAGCGACGCGTCCACCTCGACGCGTCGCGGCGAGGAGCGGAACACCGACGCGTCCTCCTCGACTAGTGGCGGCGAGGAACGGAACGGCGACGCGTGACCGTCCGCGCGTGCAGCGAGGGCGCCTAGGGCTTGGGGGGCGATGCCATGGTGGTCGACGTGAGAGGGAGGGGAGGAGATAGCGATGAACGTGAGCGTTCTTCCGAATGTCGTGGGAGGCGCAGTATTTATAGCGAGCAATGGCACACCTACGTAAGATATGGACTGAGCTGCACTGACTTAACAGCAGGTCCAGTTGCGTCACTGACATGTGGGCCAGACCCCTGTTGGGCCCATATGTCAGTGACCCAATGCACCTGCAGTTAAGTAACTGAAGCAGCGTCCCGGAAGATATGTTGCGTGATTAACGTAGGAACAGCTATGTGGGCATATTTGTTGGAGTAAATTACGGGGGAGGGAAGGGGTGGAGATATTGCTGGTCACAACAGATTGGACGAGCGCGGGGGGAGGAGAGTCATGCATGCAGATTTTTTCCACACGGGGTGGAGTGGTGGGACCGCCGGAGGGAGAAGGAGAGTCTGGCAGGCATATTGTTTCCACACATGGAGAGGAAAAGATTTGGAGACGAACGGGCTTCCTGCAGGTATGGGGAACGGTGCATAATAAGTCTCATCTTGCATGCCGGGCTAGGTATAGTCTCAAGTCATTAAAAACATACACGCCCCACACATGTTCATATTTCAAGGTGCACTAAATTATTGCATGCGATGGTTAAGGCTGGCCATAATGGTGGTATCTTAGCTGGTATCATGCACACGGGAATAGCAAACATGCTGATGTGGCAAAGAATTAAAGAAGAGAGGGGGGTTAGAGTAAACTAGTGTTCATGCATGCATTGGTAAACACATTTTTTGTGAAGAACGACAGCATTAGTTGAGTACTTTTGCAGACTACAAAAACTATTCCACCGCCTCTATCTTGCTAAGAGTAGGTGAAATTTTGAATCGAGCCCTTTAAACTAGAAGGGAGGTAGTAGTACTCTAATAGCTAACCTTGGCCCTGTTTGGATCCATGTGTTAGAGTTAGTTTGGGTTAGTTTGAACTCAACTAACCCAAAAAAATCTAACCCACCCAAGAGGTGCTTATTTGGGTTAGTTCTTCTCGGGACACTAAAAACACATTTTTCTCTCGCTCTCCCCGCAGCAGATCCCTCCCCACTTCCTCGAAGCTTCTCGTCCTCTCCCTCCCTCCCTCCCTCTCGCACCGCCCATGAAGGCACCTCGCCGTATCCGCGCTCCATCTAACCCTGTCATCCAAACACCTCTTTCGCTAGAG
>NC_057799.1:170301210-170309344 GCF_018294505.1 Triticum aestivum | reverse complement strand
TGGCGGGGTGAGGGGCGGCGGCGGCGGCTATTTAAGGAGGGGGGCGGCGCGGCTTGGGGAATGGGGCGCCTCGGGAGGCGTGCTCCTCCTGGACTCGGGCGGCGGCGGCGGTCTCCGATCCGGAGACGGCGGCGGGAGGCGGTGGCGCGGGCGGGCCGGCCTGGTTCGGCTGGGCTTCGGCCTAGTCGGGCGCGCGGGAGTATTTTTTAAAAACAATTCCGCCGAGACTAAGAAAAATTCTAGAAAATAAAATAAATTCTAAAAATGCCAAAATAAAATTTTCACCATCTAAATAAAATATTTAGAACGAGATGAACATTTTCTTGGCCCTAAAATGCAATTTTGAAAAACGTGCAATTTTCCTAAATTCAAATAAAATAGCAAAACTCCAAATAAAATAAGATTTGATTTTTTATTAAATCCTCAATATTTCTTATTTTTGGGAAAGTCATTTTATTCCCTCTCTCTTATTTTTATAAATGAAATAATTGAAGATAAAATAAATAAAATCAAATGATCCTATTTTCAAAATTTGTGAAAACCCAAATATGAAAATAACGAAATCCCCAACTCTCTCCGTGGGTCCTTGAGTTGCGTAGAATTTCTAGGATCAAAGCAAAAATGCAATAAAATATGATATGCAATGATGATCTAATGTATAACATTCCAAATTGAAAATTTGGGATGTTACAAACCTACCCCCCTTAAGATGAATCTCGCCCTCGAGATTCGGGTTGGCTAGAAAATAGGTGAGGGTGGTCCTTCCGTAGATCTTCCTCTCGCTCCTGGGTGGCTTCATCCTCGGTATGGTGGCTCCACTGAACTTTGCAAAACTTGATAACCTTGCTGCGGGTGACTCGGCTGGCATACTCAAGAATCTTGACTGGTTTCTCCTCATAAGTCAAATCACTATCCAACTGAATCGCCTCCAGTGGCACTGTATCTCTCAGCGGTATATCAGCCATCTCTACGTGGCACTTCTTCAACTGGGAAACGTGGAACACATCGTGAACTCCTGACAATCCTTCGGGTAATTCCAACTTGTAAGCAACTTCTCCCATACACTCCAAAACTTTGTATGGTCCTACAAAACGTGGCGCTAACTTTCCCTTAACTCCAAAGCGCTTAACTCCCCGAAGTGGAGATACACAAAGATAAACTCTGTCTTCGATTTCGTAAACTGTCTCCTTACGTTTTGAATCCGCATAGCTCTTCTGTCTGGATTGGGCTACCTTGAGCCTATCGCGAATCAACTTCACCTTCTGTTAAGACTCCTTAATCAAATCTGGCCCAAACAACTGGCGGTCTTCAACTTCGTCCCATAACAATGGTGTTCTACACCTTCTTCCGTACAAAGCTTCGAAAGGGGCCATCTTCAAACTGGATTGATAACTGTTGTTGTAAGAGAACTCTGCATAAGGCAAGTTATCATCCCAACTAGATCCATAATCTAGCGCACAAGCTCTCAGCATGTCCTCCAGAATCTGATTGACTCTCTCGGTCTGTCCATTGTCTGTGGATGAAAGGCTGTACTGAATTCTAGCCTGGTACCCAAAGTTTCATGTAACTGATGCCAGAACTTTGAGGTAAACTGGGTTCCTCTATCTGATACAATGCTCCTTGGAACTCCATGCAGACATACGATTCTAGTCATGTATATCTTTGCCAACTTAGCACTGGTGTAAGTGGTCTTCACTGGGATGAAATGAGCTACCTTCGTCAAACGATCGACTACAACCCATATTGAGTCATAGCCTGAACGAGTCCTCGGCAATCCCGTCATAAAATCCATGCCTAGTTTATCCCACTTCCATTCGGGTATCGGCAATGGCTGTAGCAATCCTGCTGGCTTCTGATGCTCTGCCTTTACTCTCTGACATACATCACAAACTGCTACATACTCCGCAATATCCTTCTTCATTCCAGTCCACCAGAAAGTATCCTTCAAATCCAAATACATCTTGGTATTTCCTGGGTGAATCGAATACGGCGAGTCATGAGCCTCCTGCAGAATCAACTTCCTGATCTCCGGGTCATTAGGCACATAAACGCGGTCCTCAAACCATAAGGTATCGTGCTCGTCCTCACGAAATCCCTTGGCTTTTCCTTTGCTCATCCTTTTCTTTATTGCGGCAATCCCCTTGTCTGTCTTTTGAGCTTCTCTGATCTTATCCATCAGAGTAGACTGTATCTCCAATGCTGCAACATAGCCTCTCAGAACTATTTCCAAACATAGCTCACGAAGATCCTCGGCTAATTCCTTCGGTAACTCTCCGGTCATGAGTGTGTTGACATGGCTCTTGCGGCTCAACGCATCTGCTACTACGTTAGCCTTTCCGGGGTGATAATGCAATCTCATATCATAATCCTTTATGAGCTCCAACCATCTCCTTTGCCTGAGATTAAACTCCTTCTGTGTGAAGATGTATTTCAAACTCTTGTGATCCGTGTACACCTCACAGTGGTTTCCGATGAGAAAATGTCTCCATGTCTTCAACGCATGTACTACGGCTGCTAACTCCAAATCATGCGTAGCGTAATTCATCTCATGGGGTTTAAGCTGTCGTGAAGCATATGAAACAACTCTTCCTTCCTGCATAAGCACTGCTCCAAGTCCTCGACGAGAAGCGTCGCAATATACTTCATAATCCTTGCGCTGATCTGCCAGAATCAACACTGGTGATGTAACCAAACATTTCTTCAACTCTTGGAAACTAGCTTCACATTCCTCAGTCCAGTTGAACTTGGTGTCCTTCTTCAACAGCTCCGTCATGGGCTTAGCAATCCTCGAGAAATTCTCAATGAATCTCCGGTAGTATCCTGCAAGTCCAAGAAAACTCCGGATCTCTCCAACTGATGTGGGTGATTCCCAGTTTGTCACAGTGTCGACTTTGGTGGGGTCTACTGCTATTCCTTCTCCGGATATAACATGTCCGAGGAATCCAACTTCCTTCAACCAAAACTCACATTTGCTGAACTTGGCGTATAACTGATGTTCTCTGAGCTTCTCAAGTACCAAACGCAAATGTTCCTTATGCTCCTCTTCATTCTTGGAGTAGACCAAAATATCATCAATGAACACCACGACGAACTTATCCAAAAACTCCATAAACACCTTGTTCATCAGGTTCATGAAATAGGCAGGTGTGTTAGTTAGACCAAATGACATAACAGTATACTCGTACAACCCATACCTAGTGGTAAAGCCGTCTTAGGTATATCCTGCTCTCGAATCTTCAACTGATGGTATCCTGACCGCAGATCGATCTTGGAAAATACCTTAGCTCCTTGTAAGCGGTCAAACAGATCATTGATCATCGGCAGTGGGTACTTGTTTTTGATGGTCACTTCATTCAGTCCTTGATAATCAACAACCATCCTTAACGATCCATCCTTCTTCTCCACTAGAAGCACTGGCGATCCCCAAGGTGAAGAACTTGGGCGAATATAGCCTTTATCCAGCAACTCCTTAATCTGCTTCTTAATCTCCTCCAAATCCTTTGCAGGCATCTTGTACGGTCTCTTAGATATTGGCCCTGTGCCTGGCAAAAGCTCAAGCAAAAACTCAATGTCTCTATCCGGTGGCATGCCTGGCAACTCCTCTGGAAATACGTCAGGGAAATCCTTCACCACTGGTACTTCCTCCTGTACGACTCCTGATAAAGAATTCACCTGAGTCCTCTTCGGCACATGCCGGGATACATACTTGATCCTTCTTCCTTTTGGGGTGGTAAGCAAAATCGACTTACTAGTGCATTCAATGTTCCCTTCATTCTTTGATAACCAATCCATGCCTAATATCACATCTAGTCCTTGCGATTCCAATACTATTAGGTCCAAGGGAAACACGTAGTTACCAATCCTTAATGGTAACCTATCACACCATAGACTAGCCATATACTCTGCTCCTGGCGAGGTTACTAACATGGGTGACCTAAGGGCTTGGGTTGGCAATTTATACTTATCCACGAATCCCCTTGATATGTATGAATGCGATGCACCAGTATCAAAAAGAACGAGTGTAGTAAATGACTTAACCAAAAACGTACCTATTACTGCATTTGGCTGGGCTTCAACCTCCTCCACGCTAACGTGGTTCACATGTCCTTTGTGAAAGGGTTGGGCTTCTTCCCAGAGCTTCCATTGCCATTTCCATTCTTAGCTTCAGGACACTCATTAGCATAATGTCCAGTCTTCTGGCACTTGTAGCAAGTGACTTGGCTCAGATCTCTCTTAGCTGGGGTCGATGGGTTGGTACGGTTCTGTCCGTTGCTTCCTCCATTCCCATTACCACTCTTGGGTCCACTATGGTTGTGCGAACCTCCTGCTCCATGGGTATGCTGAAAAGGTCCTCCCGAATTCGGGGTAAAACGTGGCTTCTAATGAGCTCCAGAATTGTACTTCCCTTGTCCATACTTCCTCTTGTGGCTTTCAATCTGCTGCTGCTTCCCTTCAATCATGAGAGCTCTATCTACCAACTCCTGGTAGTTGTTGAAGGTTGCTACCATCAACTGCATGCTCAGCTCATCATTCAGCCCTTCTAGAAACTTCTCCTGCTTGGCTGCATCTGTAGCAACGTCATCTGGGGCATAACGTGCTAACTTACTAAAGTCCTCCACATACTGGCCTATGGTGCGTCCTCCTTGGCGTAAGTTACGAAACTCATGCTTCTTCATGGCCATAGCTCCTGCTGAAACATGGGCAGTACGGAAAGCTTGCTGAAACTGGTCCCATGTGACAGTGTCGATGGGGTGAGTGGCTGTGTAATTCTCCCACCATGATGCTGCGGGTCCATCAAGCTGATGTGCGGCAAAACGCACTCTCTCCGCATCTGTGCATCCTACAGTGGTCAACTCCCTTCCAACTTTGCAGAGCCAATCATCTGCAACAATCGGCTCGGTGCTACTGGAATACACCGGCGGATTTAGCCTCAAGAAACGGGTCAAATGATCAACAGGTGGTGGTGGTGGCGGGTTGTTGTTGTTGTTGTTGCCTTGGTTCTGTACTAGTGCTTGCATCAAGACATTCTACTACTGAATCAACTGAGTGATCTCCGGTGGGAATACAAATCCGGTGTCGCGTCTCGGAGGCATCTGATGGGTTTAGAAAAGATGAGAATTTAGAATAGAATGAGGTCTAGAGAGAGGACACTACCCATATGCACATGAGACAAACACAATCAACTCAAATCAATTCAAACAAGGCATACAATCAATCTAACTATCGTCACAAAGTGCTCGGACTATACTATATACATGGGTGAATAGTACTACTAATTATGGTGGTCTACTAGAAATTTTGATCGGTCGAAGACTCCATGATATCTGCTCCAGCTTCATCAACAAAGTCATCTTCACTGGGGTCTGAGTCGGTGTCGTCGATGATGATGTAGTTATCCGGGCAAGCGCAATCATCGTCTTCTCCTCCTGGTGCTGGGTCTCCCATGAATACTCCGATCTTCTTTATCAGGTCGTCATTCTTCTCCAACAACGTGGCGATCTCCTCCTCATATCCATCGCGCGTAGACTTGAGTTCTTCCTCCAACTCTGTGATCTTGGTCAATGCCTTCTTCGGATCTATCATGCCTGTGCACATTTGGTTCTCTTGGCGACGAATGTGTTGGTTTAACTCCTGGATGAAAGCTGCAATTGATCTATCCTTCTTGGTACTGATCATCTCCCATTGCTCATCTCGGCACCCACAAATCTGGTAAATGGTATCCTTAAGCTCCTTGTGGTAAACTTCTCCAATGCATCCCATGGTGATGTGGGTTGCCATGCTCTTTCCTAGACTCCAGGTTGGTGCATCAAAGGAAAACTCTATGGGCTCGGTGACGGCCATGAACGTCCTTCCTGGAACATGAACTTGAATCATCCAACGCTCCTCTTCTGGTAGTGTGGCGTTGTAGGTTCCGGTGAAGCTTGGTATTCAATGTTCAGGTATCTAGTGACTTCCTTCAAGTGGCGTCCAAAGGGTGTATCTTCATCTGGTTGCATGAACTTGTTCCTAGCATCCGCCATCCTAAAAGAGTGGAAAATGGAGAGGAGTCAGAAATGAGAAGAGAATAGTGATCTAGGGTTTAAGCTTAGTGGTCGTGTCCTACAGTCAGCGTGTGCTCTGATACCATCTTGTAGCGACCAAACCTTAGACGATCAAGTCTCTATGCATCAGTGTCATCCCTGGATCAGTAATGCTGACACGCACAGTACTCGAAGGATTTATAACAGAGTAGCAATCACACACTTATTACATCGAATGTCTCAAAAGAGAACTTATTACAATAAATATGGCTTATGGCCATCTAAAAACGATAACAGCGGAAGACTTGGAAGATAAGCGAGTCCATCAACTCCAACGGCATCACTGAGTATAGAACCACGACCTAAGGCACCTTACTCGTTGTCTGAAAAGTCTGCAACATGAAACGTTGCAGCCCGAAAATGGGTCAGCACATGGAATATGCTGGCAATGTAACACATAGAGAGTAATAAACAGAATAATGCTATACTACATGCATATTTGGCTGGCGGAAAGCTCTATGGTTACAGTTTCTGAAAAGCCAATTTTTCCCTACTGCAAAGGAATAAATTTTATCTAACTATCATGGTGGTTGTTAAACATTGAGAATGGGTGACACCATCTCAATCCCAATTAAGTTTAACCATTAATCCCAACAAAATTAATTAAAGTAACATGATGAGATTCACATGATAATCCAAGTACTAGATACTCAAGTTGTCCATAACCGGGGACACGGCTAACCATGATTAGTTTATACACTCTGCAGAAGTTTGCGCACTTTCCCCACAAGACTCGATCTCCTCCGTTGAGATTCTCGCACTACATGATGTTTGAGAAACGGATGACCGAGACATAGTCTTTCACAAGCGTTTGCACCTTACGATCGGGTAGACAGTACCACCTACAACCCCTACATCTGCTAGTCTACCACTGTAAGAGTTCACACAACTTAATCAACTATGCTAGAGCCCGTAATAGCTTGTGGCTGCACACGGCAGTTTCTAGCATGAATAATCTCATGATCCCTTTGAGCCTGGGTGGCGGTGCATAAAAAAAACAGGCAATCGCTGGAATACCCAGGTGCCTCAATCCACCAAGATGTGTGTTTAAGTAGCCACCTTAAATTGAACCATTAATTAACAATCTCACATCTGTCATGGATACACTCACCCAATCCACGTCTACTAGCATAGCATAGCAATATAAGCAAACGTAGAAGTAACTCCCAAGGGTTTCGTAATAAACAGGGCAATAGGTTCTACCTCATCAGCTACTTCCCAACCCACAATTTAATCAGATCCTAATCATGCAATTGTTTGAGGATTGATCTAATGCAATAAAACTGGGTATGAAAAGAGGTATGATCAAAGTGTTACTTGCCTTGCTGATGATCCGTGAAACCTAGGGATTCGAAGTAGCAAGCGGCGCACTCTGGGTACTCTATCGCAAACAAACAAGCATACAATAAGTACTCATCTAATGCACAGGTAAAACTCAAATAAGAGATCTAACCAGAAAGTTCAACTTAAGAACTCCGATTTGCAAAAAGAATCAAATCAAACGAAGCAACGAAAGTCAAACGGCGAAAGAAACAAGCTTCGTTTACTAATCTGGACCAAAGTCAAATTTTACAGTAGCAAAAACTTGTTTGAGTTGGTTTAACATAAAGAGGGTTTCGAGACGAAACTCTAGGCGCTTGAATCGCCTGATTCTGACAAACGAGCGAAAAGTTAAACCAAAACGAAAAACAGATCGGAAATCGCGATCAGAAATATCACGGAAAATCCGAGAAAAAGAAAAACTGACGAACAGTTTAACGAACGGACGTTCATTAACTACAACTAAACGATGAATGCGTTCGTTAAAACGAGCGAACGCTCGCTAAATAAGAAAACCGAAAAAAAACAAAACAAAACCGATCTAAAAAAAACCTAGGGTTTTGAAAAAAAACCAATCGGTTTTCTTCTGAAAACCGGGCAGCGGGCGGCTACCTCGGCTCGGGGCTCCGGCGAAGTCCGGCGGCTCCGGCGGGGCTATAGGAGGCGGCGTGGGGCAGCGGGGTTGCGGGCGTCGGCGGCGGCGGCTTTCCTGGCGGCGGCGGCGACCTTGGGCG
>NC_057799.1:170298896-170300675 GCF_018294505.1 Triticum aestivum | reverse complement strand
CGGGTTCCGGCGGCGGGGCTACGGGTTCGATGGCGGGGTGAGGGGCGTTGACGACGGTTATTTAAGGAGGGGGAGGGGGGCGGCGCGGCTTGGGGAAGGGGGCGCCTCGGGAGGCGTGCTCCTCCTGGACTTGGGCGGCGGCGGCGGTCTCCGATCCGGAGATGACGGTGGGAGGCGGTGGCGCGGGCGGGCCGGCCTGGTTCGGCTGGGCTTCGGCCCGGTCGGGCGCGCGGGAGTTAAAAAAAAACAATTCCGCCGAGACTAAGAAAAATTCTAGAAAATTAAATAAAATTCTAAAAATGCCAAAATAAAATTTTCACCGTCTAAATAAAATATTTAGAACGAGATGAACATTTTCTTGGCCCTAAAATGCAATTTTGAAAAACGTGCAATTTTCCTAAATTCAAATAAAATAGTAAAACTCCAAATAAAATAAGATTTGATTTTTTTATTAAATCCTCAATATTTCTTATTTTTGGGAAAGTCATTTTATTCCCTCTCTCTTATTTTTATAAATGAAATAATTGAAGATAAAATAAATACAATCAAATGATCCTATTTTCAAAATTTGAGAAAACCCAAATATGAAAATAACGAAATACCCAACTCTCTCCGTGGGTCCTTGAGTTGTGTAGAATTTCTAGGATCAAACCAAAAATGCAATAAAATATGATATGCAATGATGATCTAATGTATAACATTCCAAATTGAAAGTTTGGGATGTTACACCCCTTCCCCAAGCGAACGTGATCCGCCGGGATGTTAGAGATGTGGCCACAGTCGTTTTGTGCGAGAGAGTGTGAAGAGAGCAACCCCAGCAAGCAACCGTGTAGGCTGGCCCGTCCTGACTATGTATATAGTGGAGCGGTTTCCTTTTCTCTCCATATGAACCTATCATATTGCGTACGTGCCACTGAAGAAAATTTTTTATTTATAAATGACGTGGCACCTACTACTCGTTCTCCTATAACCTTGCGCTTGGCATCTCCAAAATATTAACCTTGCGATTGGCTCTTCGCCTCTTCGGGAAGTCGAGCAATAATGGTAGTGCAGTATATATCGTTCTGGCTATATGAGACCGAATGAATTGCTGCACGTCCACCACGTGGGCGAGGGTCGAGGGGCTAGGGAGAGTGCTACATACGGAGCAAAATGAGTGAATCTACACTCTAAAATACGTCTATATACATCAGTGTTTGGAGTATGTACTAGTAGTTCATATTGAAATCTACTAAAGGACATATATATTCCAAACAATATGATATAATCTCTATAACCAAGGTAGTAGGGACGAGGAGTAAACGGAGGGAGTAGTAAATTTTTCTCCTCGTCCTGCGAGCCACCGCGCGCATGGGCGAGGGAGCGGGCGTAAGGCGGAGCAAGCTTCACCTCATCCTGCGAGCCACCGTGCCCGTGGGCGGGGGAGATGGCGTACTAAGCAAGCTTCTCCTCGTTCCGCGAGTTGACGGGACACATCAAAAGTACTCCAGTGTATAGAGCCTTGCCTCTAAGGTAGGCCCCACATGGTTTGCCTCTTTTTTTAACATAACACGTCAAGTCGCAATTTGTTTGTTCACCCGTGGTAGATGATCCTCCCTCCACCAAGTGGACAACCAGTACACGTGCCAAATTACCACGTGGGCTGCCTTTTTCGTACAGAAATGAGCTCCACCGTGTACCCGCACGGGTGTGGTTGGGAAAGAGACGGGAGTACGTGCGCCGTGCATGCACCTCTTCTCTTCGTGCACGTCCCCCACCTACGTGGGTGTGTGTGAGAGA
>NC_057799.1:170295530-170298310 GCF_018294505.1 Triticum aestivum | reverse complement strand
CAGTGTGTGTGTGTGTGGGGGGGGGGAAGGGGGGTGGTGGAGGGGTAGGCAGAGGCCTAACTATAGAGGTAGAACGACTCGTATATGTGTTGAGAAGGAGAGACCCAGCTATGTCTTGAGGGAGATCGGTCGACATCCATACATAACTGAAGGACGGGAAATATGATAGGACAGAGAGAGAGAGAGAGAGAGGAGAGAGAGGGAGGGAGAGGGAGGGGTAGAGTGCTGGATGGGTGATGGAGTTGCTTCTCGAAGATGGTGGGAGAGGCTACTAGACAAACTGAGGGTGGAACTGCAATGTTATCAATAAGAGTGGGGATGTGTTTCTGTGTGTGCCTGTGCGTGATAGATCTGTCGGGACGCATCCATGGATGATGAAGGGGAACCATGTGTTTGGTAAGCAAACCTAACTAGATCGGTAGATCAATTGCTGTTTGTCGGAGGAAGGGAGAGACACAACTAATGAGGTAGATCGATTGACGTGTGGGTAAAAACGAGTTATAAGGACCTAGCTAGCTATATGTATAGCGAGAGATCGGTCGGTGTACGTCCATTTGTTAGAGGCAAATAAGGCCCAACGAGACGGATAGACAGAGAGAATGGAGCTAGGAGGTGGTGCGAGAGGCCCAACTACTAGCTAGATAGGGGGAGGAGTGTGCGGTTGTGAGATCGATGAAAAGAGGGGCGAGAGTTTACACGTGTGTCTGACCGTATGAGAGACACGAGGCAAGGACACATAAAGGAGGAGATTGAAGGTGTGTGTGTATGTTGTAGGCAGGCATCGCTGGAGAGGTTTATCGATCAGTGTCTGTCGGAAAGGAGTTGTGGAGACTCTGGGAGAACGACCTAAAGAGAAAAATCAATGTGCCCGGTGGATAGAATGCCGAGGGAGGGGGAGGGCGAGGAGGGCGTGTGCATGCACGAGAGAAAGTTAGTGGTAGCTACGAAGGTTAGAGGATTGTGTGGGTGTAAGAGACTAACAAAGATCATAATTTGATATGAAAGCGGATTCATATATTTGAATAGGAGATCATAGTGTTTTAAACATTGCATGCATGAATATAGCGGTGATACACGTGCTGTGCACATGTTATACCATAATGTGATAATGCATGGCGTTTGCAACTCACAGCTAAATGCCGAAAAATCTAAACCATACTATACATCAAACAATCTCACATTTTATTTGAATTTGTGATAATGTGTGGCGTTTGCAGCTTACAACTAAATATCGAACAATCTAAACAATACTATATATCGAACAATCTCACATTTTATTTGAATTTGTGGTAATGTGTGGTGTTTGCAACTCACATCTAAATACTTGTAGGCGTAGGGGGCGGGGCACCATACATAATGTGATAAACACATTATACATATGAGACATGGTTTAGATTATGAAGATCTAGCTAGAGCTAGAAATGTAATGTGATTTGAAATCAAAATAAAGTGGATTCAAAAAATCTAGTTCGAGTTAATATAGTACACATAGTTCATATGTAACTCGAGACTAATCATGTGGTGTGCTGTGAAGATAATACACAAACGATGGTTTAACTTGACAATAATGATGATTGTAGATCTTATTAAAACAGAGAAACGAATTCAAATGCTTTGACTTCACAACAATCATTACTGTAGATCTTATTCAAATAGAGAAACGAATTCAAATTTAGTTCATATTGAAGCGGTAGTATATACGTTTGGAATGCACTAAAATGTTCATTTGAGTAGTAGGTTGTATGCATTATACACGTAGCGAAATATTTTAATTGAACATAACATGAATTCAAAGTTTTGAATGACATTTGTAGTGCACATTGATTTGGTATAGTACATGTTAGGCTTGTCCGGAAATTTCAACCCGCGCCTTGTTAGCCCGAAATTTTTAAGATATATCTTTGTCTCGTTGTGCTCCGACAACTCCCTCCATCTCAACCCGCGCCTTGCTATTCCGAAATTACAACGCGCGCAAAAACTCCCACCTCTTGTGAAATCCCGACACGCGAAATGCCCGTGGTACCCCTGAACCGTAAGAACCACCTCAAATCGGTGGGGGTACTTTCGTAACTTACCCCACATTTCGGACAAGCACGTCTCTAAGCCATGGTTCCCCACTGCCATCCCATCCGCCCACCCATTTGTACACCGAGGTCGCGAAAACCCGCGACGAAACCCCACACCCTGCTCCATCCGCCACCCAGCCGGAGCCTCTTCCCCGACGACGTCGTCCACAGCAACACCTCGACGTCCCTCATCCACCGTACCGGATGAGGATCCGTCATCGATCTCATCGTCTCGCCGGCTCAGCCACCCCGTCCTCCACCTCCAAGGAGCTGCCCCGATGTTCCCCTCGTCTTTCGCGCCACCTCCATTCCCACACCGCCGTCTTCACCTGCACCACCGGAAGAGCATCATCATCACCGTTTCCTCGGATGAAGCTGTGGCCTAATCGGCGCCACCAAAGAGGTTGTACACTAATCGCCGCATTTTCTTCTTGATTCGATCTCACGGTGCTGCCGGCGCTCGGTCCCGAGCCGACACGGCGCGGCTCCATCCATGGCGGCGTCGCCGGCCACTTCCTCCACGGTGTCGCTCCCTCGGCGGCGACGTCCACATCAGTAGGAGCTGCTGCTGCTTTAGCTCTCGCTCGCGCTGCTGCTCTGCTCTTGCTCTCGGTCCCCTACCTGGTCTGCTCTTGCTATTGCTCTTGCTCGCACTGCTGCTCTCGCTCTTGCTATTGCTTGCGATGCTGCTCCGATTTAGCTACACTTTAGTCG
>NC_057799.1:170284802-170294979 GCF_018294505.1 Triticum aestivum | reverse complement strand
GGGGGGGGCCCTAGAGGGATGGCCGGGGCGGTGGCGGACCGGCGGTGGGGAGTGTTTTCGGGGCGGGCGGGGTGGCGCACCGCCGGCCGCGGGCGGCGGGCGGCTGGCGGCTCAGGGGGGTGGAGGTTCAAGATGAACCGCAGGCCCTTGATTTCGTATCCAACGGCTGCAAAATCGACTGACCAGAGATGAAAAAGTCAGTCGACCGACGTGTAGCCTCACCTTGCTAGTGCGTTCAGTTTCGACAGCAAAATTCAGTTTCGACAGTTAAGTTCAGTTTCGACAGTTAAGTTCAGTTTCGACAGTTAAGTTCAGAGATGAGCGACTGATGTATTTTACATCTAGCACTTTGTGGTTATGTATTTTACGTCATGTATTGGAGATGCTATTAGAATTCCACTCAGGTTAACGTTGTTCGTTGTCTCTCTTGTCCTGCTTCAGCCTCGGCGTCGTACAACTAACCGGAGCTGCTCCAACGACGAAACCCTCCATCACAGCGGAGCAGTACCTCGGGCTCCATCTCTAGACGCCTAAGATCTTCTTCCCCTCCTCCGACAGCAAAGTCAGCCGGAGCATCCTCACCGGCCAACCCAATCACGCTGAGATCGACATGGCTTCGCCAAAGAGGTTGTACACTTGTTGCATCTCTTTTTTACTCTACATGTTATATATATTGTCCACTGAGCACACGGTTTTGTTCCTTTAGTGTCTCCTTGAAAGAAAAAATGTAGGAATTTTAATTTTCACTTGTCCTGCTTTTCAAATTCCTATTCATGAAGCACAAGACTAAGAGATAGTAGCATAATAGCATTATAACCGTACATTTTCTTGTGGTTTGACTTAATCTCACCATGCTTCTTTGCATCCTGTGATCTTCCAATTGTTGTGAATCAAACACCCAGATTGGCAGAAATCCTGTGTTTTTAAATTCTCTGTTTTGCACGTGCATTCCTATCCTATTCCTGTCTATTTCCTATCCCTGCATTGTTGGAATCCTCCAATTCAAACAAGCCCTTACAGAATTACTTCTCTTACAGATAGTTGTCAAAGAAAACCTTGCGTGGTTTGTCCCACTCCTGCTGCGCCGTCGTCCACCCCAGCTCAGCTGCTCCAACGACAGAAGGGTCCAGCATAGCAGGGATCCGGCCTCCAGACTGTCTTTCGCCGCCTCAGATCTTCTTCCCCGCCGCTGGCAGCCATGAAAACTGCATTACCATCATCAACCGAGCAGATGACCTCGAGGACTACACGGGTCCGCAAGAGAGGTCGCACTCTTTCGTGTCTGCTTACGTTATGCATCGCTTAATATTACATGCTACTTTATCGTCCTGTTCACCGATTAGACTCTGAGTCGGCTCCAAACTAATGGTCAAACTTGAGTTTTTAAATGGTTGTGGGGTACATATCGGGGCCGCTATCAATAGTATCTATCTACTATCTAGTTAATCTCCGGTGTCTACTATGAGTTTCATGTTGGGTGGGAAACAAACAGTAAAGAAGCCATTATCTGTATTTTTTAACTGAAGCCATTATCTGCCTGCTATTATTGGTTTTGGGTCTATCCACAGGTTGCTACCATCACTCCGGATTTCTGCATGCACTCCTTACATAATCTCACTATGTTTTATTCCTATGCATGGCAGTTATTGTAAACAATGGAACTGAACATGTAGAGCAAAAGAGACGAGCCTTGCGTGGCAATAAAATTTCATGCAGACGTCGCTCCATGGTAGGCGCAAAGGCAGCCCCCCTCCACGCATTTCGGATTGTAATCGAGAGGAAGGTATCTGTTCTGAGGGGGATTCAGAAGGAGAAGACAACTCCTATTTACCCCCTGAGGTCTTCGCTCTAACTTGGCATGCTGATGTTGGTTATATCATGCATATGGTGTCTTGCATTGCTTACTTTATACATCAAATATGTCATCTGCTTAGTTTAGACATCCTTTGTGCGAATGCCATCTGTTTAGTTTATTCATCGTTTATGTGAATTATGCAACGCCATCTTGTTTAGCCAGGCATCATATATGTGAATTTTGCAATGCCATCCTGCTTAGCCAGTCATCTTATATGTAAATTATATCAGGCCATCCTTTTTTTCATTACATATTACATTTGTCAACAATGTTAGTACATTCAACTGCTCTTCGTGTGCATCAGTCATTTGACATGGTGATGGCAAATTCTGGAGTGAAAACAAGGTCTTCAGAGCAGACTATGCTATCTGACGAAGCGCATATCTCGCTGGTTACGGATAGCTCCTCAGAGGAGGATTCAGAGACATATGATCAGTCCTATTCCCCCCGAGGTGTATGCTCTAACTTGGTAGGGTTATGTTGCTCATATCATGCGTATGGTGTCTCGCATTGCTATGTCATTTGATTAGTTTAGACATGCTTTGTGTGAATGCCACCTGTTCAGTGTCTAATTACCATATATGTGAATTATGCATTGCCATCTTGTTGCAAGACATTATATATGTGAATTATACAATGCTATCTTGTTGCAAAGGCATTATATATGTGAATTATGCAATGCCATGTTGTTTAGCCAATCATCATGTATCTGAATTATATCATGCTATCATTTTTTTGTATTACGTGTTCCATTTGTCGACAACGTTTGTATATTCAACTACTCTTCCTGTGCATCAGCCATTTGAAGCGGTGATGGAAGTATCTGGAGTGAAAACAAGGTATTCAGAGCAGACAATGCTACCTGCTGAAGCAGACATCTTGCTGGTTATAGAGAGCTCCTCGGAGGAGGATTCAGAGACTGATGACCAGTCCTATTTCCCCCCTGAGGTCTATGCTCAAACTTGGCAGGGTTATATTACCCATGTCATGCATGTTGTCTTGCATTGCTTAGTTTTTACATCATATATGGATTGCCATCTGCTTACTTGCTTACTATATAAATCATATATTTGAATTATATCATGCCATCATGTTTACATAGTACATACACATCATCTATCTGAATTATGGCATGGCAACCCATTTAATAAAGACATCATATAGTTATATCATCTCATCCTGTTTAGTGTTTACAGTCATCATATTTTGAATTATGGCATTCTATCCGTGAATGTATGTGAATTATGGCATGCCAACCTATTTAATAAACACATTATATAGTTATGTCATGTCATCCTGTTTACATAGTCTCATATTTTGAACTATGTCTTTCCATCTTTTTTAGTTAGCCATCATAATATGAAATTGTGTCATGCTATCCTGTTTAGTTAGCCATCATATATGTGAAATTGTGTCATGCTATCCTGTTTGGTTAGACAACATAAATATGAATTATTTCATGCCCTCTTTTATTCCCCACTATCCATTGCACCTGTCTATCATACAATGTCTATACTTTCAATTACTTTTCTTGTTTATCAGCCATTTGAATTGGAGAGCGTGATGGCAGTATCTAAGGGAGTAACAACACGGTCTTCAAAAAAGATAGTGCTACCAGTTGATGCAGATAGAACCACGGTTGTACTTGCCCAAGGACCAGATCCACCACACATAATCCAGACTCTCGCAGATTGTACCCCTACCCAGTTGGACAGAGAACTAGCTACACCCCTTCTAACCCCAACCCTGGCAGATAGTAACCCAGTTCCAGTTGACACATCACCGTCTCCACCACAGAGCACCCAAACACGAGCAGTTAGTAAGGGAACTACAGTGCCCAAAGCACGAGGACCACCACTCCGAATCCCAACTCAACGCTTAAAGGAGAAGAAGATTTGTTCTCAGGTCAGGTTCTGTAGCTATGGTTCATACTCCTTTGCTCTTGCATTACTGTATTTACTCATACCAACTATTTTCAAATTTGAAGGATGGAATTGAAACTCCAATGGCGCAACAGGTATGTTTTAAACCTGTTTCTTCAACTGGTTTGCTGTTGTAACCTGCTCTATGTTGATTTCAGTTTCAATTGAATAAACAGTTATGTTCTCATGTCATGCACATTACAAGTGTTGTTATTGCTCTATAGTTACCCACACTTATATTCTGTCTATTCTGCTTTGTCTTGAACAAATATTATTTGAACTGTGTCTCTATCTTGATTTGGCAACAAAAACTAGAATGATATAGACCATAAAGTGACCATGGTACATAGATATATGTTTGTTTCATGCTGTTATCCTGTCCACTTTACTACTGAACTCATTTACCAAAATGAGTTTCATATACAACATGGTAAACATGTGATGTGTCTGCTTGTTTCTCTTTTAGAATGCGGACAAAATATTGGAGAACAGTACTGCGTTATCCAATGGTAAAGGAAGTAATGCAGATAAGGTTCAAGGTAGTGAGACATCCCTGTTGGTCTCCAAGAAAGCTGATAAAAACTATCTTGACGACAGTGAGGGAACCCAAAAGTCCTGTCTTGATGTAGTGTTCGAGTTACCGGCCACTACTGCTCGCACAAGCTCTTCGAACTCGCTGCCTGAATCAGTTCGCCTTCTTGAGTCTCAACTTCAAGTTGAAAGACATCGATCAGATGTGCTGCGACAGGAAGCTGAAGGACCGAGGAAGTCCCTGCAGAATTCAGATGCATATTTTCTGGTGCAACAGCAAGCGCTGGAGGATTTAAGCGCCAAACAAGAGAAAGTTAATAAGCTTGCTAAGCATCTTGCCAACATTATGGGTACCCAGAATATTGTTTCTTGAGATCTTCTGAAGTGGTTTCAGTTCTGGATTTGTTTTGCTGCGGCGTTTATTTGCGCTGGTCGCCAACTTTGACAACCAGTGTATATGATATGCTGCTTTGTTCCCTATATTTGCACTGGTGGCGAACTTTGATGCCCAGTGGATGTAATATGTGTAATAGCCGTGATAGCCTAGCGTTAGTTGCTTGCTTATTTATTTCCTTGTTGTCTTGTTTATTTGTTTGCTTGTAGTCATTGCAGTTCTTTTTCCGCGGTTAGCTAGTGGCTGCAATAACCTATTTTTTAAAACTAGGCCACAATAACCACGGGCTAATATTTACTGTAGTGACACTGGGCCTCCTACTGGCCGTAGAAACAGTGGGCCTTCTACGGGCCGTAGAAACAATGGGCCTTCTATGGGCCGTAGAAACAATGGGCCTTCTGCGGGCCGTATCATCAATGGGCCTTATACGGGTCGTATGATCGATTGGCCAAACATGGGCCAAATAGACCGCATTATGGCCGTAAACGGGCTAGAGTTGGAATCGTCCGTTCATGGGCCGACCATAACGGGCCATGGTTAATAGGCCGTATTTGATGACGCTATGAAAACGGCCCAACGTATTAACGGACCACAAACGGGCCGACTGTAACCACGGGCTGAATTTGGCCCACAAGCAGAAAATTACAGTAACGGGCCGTAAGTAAACGAATGATGGAAATGAGCCCAAGAATAAATGGCTCTGAGAAGGCCGAAAGATAACATGGGCTGGAAACGGCCCAACGGAATAACGGGCCGTTAATGGGTATAAAGTGATACACTGTTCATTACGGGCCAGTTTCACCACGGGCCGTTAATGGGTGTAAAGTGATACACTGTTCATTACGGGCCAGTTTCACCACGGGCCGTTAATAGGCCAAGAGTTACATAGGGCCTCATATGGGCCGAAAGACGTCATGGGCCATACATGGGCCAGAAGTGAAAACGGGCTGGAATCATATTGGATGTCTAGATGATGCTACTGGGCCTAATTCGGATAGGGCATAACGGGCCTTGGGTTAGCGGGCTGTAAATGGGCTATATGCGAACATGCCGTTAACAGGCTTTCCATGGGCCAACCCGCCACCTTTTGACCAAGTCAAACGGGCCGGCCTTTTCACAGGAATGGGCCTCTGTTGGGCCGTCCCACGTGTCGACGTATCATAGGCACCTTCTGTCCAATGAGTGGATGACATCTGTCCCAACGATGAGCCGACACGTGTTTCCTCCAGCCAATGATGATTTTACACGTGGAAAATCCCCATTGGTCGGGGCTGTTAACGGGTTATCGGATCCAAAACCTGACCCGATAGCTTAACGGCGTTCCGTTACGGTGGATGCCACATGTCGGTCACCCTTGATGAAAGCACTTCTGTGACGCGCGATTTATCGTCATGGAAGTGGACACTTCCGTGATGATAATTTTGGTAATGTCATGGAACACTTCTACGATAGCACAAGTATGAGTATCTTGATTCTGTCATAAATTTGTCATGGATGTACATGCATGACAAAAAACGCGACCTACTGTGACAAACACGTATCATCACGGAAGTGTATTTTTTTGTAGTGGTTGGTACGGTTCTGTCCGTTGCTTCCTCCGTTCCCATTACCATTCTTGGGGCCACTATGATTGTGCAAGCTCCCTCCATTGTGATTGTGACCTCCATGGTTATGCTGAAGGTGTCCTCCCGAGTTCGGGGTAAAACGAGGCTTCTAGTGAGCTCCTGTACTGTACTTTCCTTGTCCATACTTCCTCTTACGACTCTCAATCTACTGCTGCTCCCCTTCAATCATGAGAGCTCTATCTACGAACTCCTGGCAATTGTTAAAAGTTGCCACCATCAACTGCATGCTCAGCTCATCATTCAGTCCTTCCAGAAACTTCTCCTGCTTAGCTGCATCCGTAGCAATGTCATCTGGGGCATAACGTGCTAACTTACTGAAATCCTCCACGTACTGGCCAACGGTACGTCCTCCTTGGCGTAAGTTGCGAAACTCATGCTTCTTTATGGCCATAGCTCCTGCTGAAACATGGGCAGTACGGAAAGCTTGCTGAAACTGGTCCCATGTGACGGTGTCAATGGGGTGAGTGGCTGTGTAATTCTCCCACCATGATGCTGCGGGTCCATCAAGCTGATGTGCGGCAAAACGCACTCTCTCCGCATCTGTGCATCCTGCAGTGGTCAGCTCCCTTCCAACCTTGCGGAGCCAATCATCTGCCACAATTGGCTCGGTGCTACTGGAGAACACCGGTGGATTCAGCCTAAGAAAACGGGCTAAGTGATCAACAGGTGGTGGTGGTGGTGGGTTGTTGTTGTTGTTGCCTTGGTTCTGAACTAGCGCTTGCATCAGGGCATTTTGCTGCTGAATCAACTGAGTGATCTCCGGTGGGAAAACAAATCTGGTGTCGCGTCTCGGAGGCATCTGACGGGTTTTAGAAAAGATGAGAAAATAGGATAGAATGAGGTCTAGAGGGAAAACACTACCCATATGCACATGAGACAAACACAATCATATCACTCCAATCAATTCAAACAAGGCATACAATCGATCTAACTATCGTTACAAAGTGCTTGGACTATACTATATACATGGTGGAATACTACTACTAATTTGGTGGTCTACTAGAAAAATTGCTCAGTCGAAGACTCCATGATATCTGCTCCGGCTTCATCCTTCCAATCATCATCACTGGGGTCCGAGTCAGTGTCGTCGATGATGATGTAGTTCTCCGGGCAAGTAGAATCGTCATCATCTCCTCCTGGTGCTGGGTCTCCCATGAAAACTCCTAGCTTCTTTATCAGGTCGTCATTCTTCTCCAACAATGTTGCGATTTCCTCCTCATATCCATCACGTGTAGCCTTGAGTTCTTCCTCCAGTTCCATGATCCTTGTCTTTGCCTTCTTCAGTTCTATCATGTCTGCGCACATCTGGTTCTCCTGGCGACGAATGTGCTGGTTTAACTCCTGAATGAAAGCTGCAATAGATCTATCCTTCCTGGTGCTGATCATCTCCCATTGCTCGTCTCGGCGCCCACAAATCTGATAGATAGTATCCTTGAGATCATTGTGGTACACTTCTCCAATGCGTCCCATGGTGATGTGGGCTGCCATGCTCTTTCCTAGACTCCAGGTTGGTGCATCAAAGGAAAACTCTATGGGCTCAGTGACTGGCATGAACGTCCTTCCTGGAACTTGAACTTGAATCATCCAGCGCTCCTCTTCTGGTAGTGTGGCGTTGTAGGTTCCGGTGAAGCTTGTTATTCCGATATTCAGGTACTTCGTAACTTCCTTCAAGTGTCGTCCAAAAGGTGTATCCTCATCCGGTTGGGCGAACTTGTTCCTTGCATCCGCCAACCTAAAAGAGTGGAAGAAAGGAGAGGAGTTAGAAATGAGAAGAGAGTAGTGATCTAGGGCTTTAGCTTAGTGGTCGTGTCCTACAGTCGGCGTGTACTCTGATACCATCTTTGTAGCGACCAGACCTCAAACAGTCTAATCTCTGTGCATCAGTGTCATCCCTGGATCGGTAATGCTGACACGCACAGTACTTGAAGTATTTATAACAGAGTAGCAATCACACACTTATTACATCGAATAGTCTCAAGAGAGAACTTATTACAATAAATACGGCTTAAGGCCATCTAAAAATGATAACAGCGGAAGGCTTGGAAGATAAAGTGAGTCCATCAACTCCAACGACATCACTGAGTATAAGACCATGACCTATGGCACCTTACTCGTCGTCTGAAAAGTCTGCAACATGATACGTTGCAGCCCGAAAACGGGTCAGCACATGGAATATGCTGGCAATGTAACACATAGAGAGTAATGAACAGAATAATGCTATCACTACATGCATATTTGGCTGGTGGAAAGCTCTATGGTTATAGTTTTGCGAAAAGCCAATTTTTCCCTACCACAAAGGAATAAATTTTATTTAACTATCATGGTGGTTGTTAAACATTGAGAAGGTACCTCCAACTCAATCCCAATTAAGAACGTGATTAACCCAATCAAATTAAATTAAGTAACATGATGATGAGATTCACATGATAATCCAAGAACTAGATACTCAAGATGTCCATAACCGGGGACACGACTAACCATGATTAGATTGTACACTCTGCAGAGGTTTGCGCACTTTTCCCCACAAGACTCGATCGCCTCCACTTGATTTCTCGCACTACATGGTGTTTGAGAAACGGATGACCGAGACACAGTCTTTCAGAAACAATACTCTGTACTCCGGGTGGACAGTTACACCTACTTTCCCCTACATCTGCTAGCCCACCTCTTCAAGAGGTCATGTAACCTACTCAACTATGCTAGAGCCCATAATAGCTTGTGGCTGCACACGGAAGTTTCTAGCATGAATAATCTCATGATCCCTTTGAGTCTGGGTGGCGGTCCATAGGATGATCACACGGGTACTCCGGGATATCCAAAAATACAGGCAACACTGGGTTCTCCAGGTGCCTCAATCCACCCAGATGTAAATTAAAGTAGCCACCTTAAGTTGAACAATTAATTAAGAATCTCACATCTGTCATGGAAAACTCTCAAACCCAATCCACGTCTACGAGCATAGCATAGCAATATAAGCAAACGTAGAAGTAACTCCCAATGGTTTGATATAAACAGGGCAATAGGTACTACCTCATCTACTTCCCAAAACCCACATTTTAATCAGATCCTAATCATGCAATAGTTTGAGGATTGATCTAGTGCAATAAAACTGGGTGGTAAAGAGGTATGATCAAAGTGTTACTTGCCTTGCCGATGATCCGTGAAACCTAGAGACTCGTAGTAGCACGCTTCGCACTCCGGGTACTCTATCGCAAACAAACAATACATACATAAGCAATCAAGCAAGGGTGCACGGGTAAAACTCATAATAAAAGATCTAACCAGAAAGTTCAACTTAAGAACTCCGGTTTGCAAAAAGAATCAAATCGAACGAAGCAACGAAACTCAAACGGCGAAAGAAACAAGCTACATTTACTAATGTGGACCTAAGTCAAATTTTACAGTAGCAAAAACTTGTTTGAGTTGGTTAAACAGAAAGGGGGTTTCAAGACGAAACTCTAGGCGCTTGAATCACCTGATTCCGATAAACGAGCGAAAAGATAAACTGAAACGAAAATCGGATCAGAAATCGCGATCGAAAATAATCGTGGAAAATCCGAAGAAAAGAAAACTGACGAACAGGCTAACGAATGAACGTTCGTTGTCTGTAACTATCGGGCGAAAACCGTTCGTTAAAACGAACGTACGGACGAACGTCCGCTAAATAGATAAACCGAGAAAACCAGCGAACCGATCTAAAAAGCGAACTAGGGTTTCTAAAAAAACCGAATCGGTTTTCTAAAAAAACCCAGCGGTGGCAAACGGCGCGTTACCTCCGGCGAGGCTCCAGCGAGGCGGGGCTCGGCGGCGGGGTTGCGGCGGCGGGGCGACGGCGACGCGGCGCGGCGAG
>NC_057799.1:170268496-170284145 GCF_018294505.1 Triticum aestivum | reverse complement strand
GGGCGCTCGAAGTTTTTTTTTATTTAAACAATTCTGCCGAACAGAAAAATAAAACCTAGAAAATAAAATAAAATCTAAAAATGCCAAAAAAAAATTCACCGTCTAAATAAAATATTTAGAACGAGATGAACATTTCTTGGCCCTAAAATGCAATTTTGAAAACGTGCAAATTTTCTAATGCAAATAAAATTGCAATAAAATCCAAATAAAATCAAATATTTGATTTTAATATTTTTCCTCCTATATTTCAATTATTTTGGAGAAGTCATATTATCTCCTCTCATATATTTTAATATGAAATATTTTTCGGAGAGAAAAATAATTAAAACCAAAATTCTCGTTTCAATATTTGATAAAAAAATCAAATATGAAAACCGGGAAATCCCCAACTCTCTCCGAGGGTCCTTGAGTTGCTTAGGATTTTGAGGATCGCGAATGAAAATGCAAAATATGATATGCATGATGATCTAATGTATAACATTCCAAATTGAAAATTTGGGATGTTACAAATTCACATTGAAATCTCTAAAAAGACTTATATTTAGAAACGGAGGGAGTACTCATGAAACTACAACAATGATCATATCTGCACAAAACATCTCATGACACCACATAAGCGTCAAGATTCTTCACTAGCAACGCTGGATATCGATGCTCAGGCACCGTCGTTACCAGATCCACCCACCCAAGGCTAGAATCTAGGTTTCACCCTGAAGAACTAGCCTGAACATATCCGAGCAATACCTTCAACAAGATAACGACATAAAAATATCGCCATTGCTAGGTATAACCAACCTGGTTCAGAACTAGACTTTCACCCCGGAACTTGAGACTAACGTCACTTATGTGTTGTCACCACCATTTTCTGTTGTCCTAACAACTGCATGTGATGTGGACCATTTTTGTTACACAAGCATCCCTCTACATCAAGTTGTTCTCGATAGCTTGCATCTCTTCGCCGAAGCCAACCACCGGGTCTAGAGAGGAACCCTCGTGAAGACCTTTCAGTGGCCACCGCAATTTGTGGGAGTCCACTATCGCAGGTCGGAGTGGTCGCCATAAGAACCAACACAGGTGGTGGATCACACTACCGCCGACTACCACGTCACCGGAGAGAGCCCCGCCCAAGCCCGTCGGCCCAACTGTTGACATGGCCGAAGTAGGAGAACCAAAGGTAGATCAACATCGCCCGCACATAGCACATCTGTCGTTGGTTTAGGAGCAAACAACCGCCAAATTAGGGTCACGCCTCTCGGTCCAAGCCGTCGAACACCAGGCAAAGAGCAACCGAGAACCCCCAAGTGTTGCCAAACAATGCCAAGAAGCCATGTCGCGCGCGTACTTGGCCTTCTATCCCAAAACTGAAGAGGGCGAGCTAACTGGTAGATGGACCGATCTCCTCAGGGCCGAGCAGGCACTCGAGGACAAGCTCCAACAGATTGGGGCTAACCGATCTTAGCCCCACAGAAACTTGCTGGATGAATTGGATGTGGAGGCCGAGGGCAGCGTGCTTTCGACACCAGATTGGGTTGAAACATTTGATCGTCCTCCCCGGGGCAGAGATCGACAAATAGGCATAGCCAAACACACCCTTGAGGCGCTAGGAGCCTGTGGTGGAATCTAGCCACCACGGACCACCATGAGATATGACCCTAAGGAGAAAAGGCCCTTAAGGTCCGAAAACCCACCTCGGTCAATCTACAAGTCAAGGCAACGCCGGCCTACTGGACAGGCAGGATACTTAGCTTGGCCAGCAAAAAACGATGAAGTGCGCGACTACACTCGCGACCGCACCGTAACCATGTTAGATGTACGCCACGCCACTGCAATGGTCCGAAGAGTTGCGCACCCTCAGTGCTTCACAAATGAAGTCATGTAGCACCAGTTCCCCGACAGGCTTAAACCCACCAACATTGAATAATATGATGGAACAACGGACCCCGTAGTCTAGACAGAGGATTCCTCATGGCAATACACATTGCAAGTGGAGATGACCTCCACGCCATCAAATACATGCCATTGAAGCTCAAGGGCTCAACTCGGCTTTAGCTTAACAACCTTCTCGACAACTCAATTGGCACCTGGGAACACCTCGAGGATGAGTTCCGAGCTAATATCTAGGGCACCTACGTCAGACCTCCGGACGCCGACGACCTTTCCCATGTCGTGCAAAAGCCAGGGGAGTCAGTCCGAAAATTCTGGTATTAGTTCTCGAGGAAGAAAAATCATATAGTGGATTGCCCGGATGTAGAGGCCATCCCAACATTCAAACACAATATATGTGATGAATGGCTAGCCAGAGAACTAGGGCATGAGAAGCCCTGAACAATGGTAGGCCTCACACAGCTCATGCCTCAATTTTGCACCGATGAGGATTAATGGCTTGCTCAGAAGAGCAACCGTAACGGCAACCCCGGTACTTCCATAGTACGTGATGCAAATGGGAAATCTCGGTGCAACAGAAATAAAAGGCACTCTAATAGAGGCAGCAATAGTGACGCCGAGGTGGCCGAGGTTTAGCAACCAGCGGGCAGCATCAAAAGGAAGCCTTTCCAAGGAGGAAAGGCTGACCCCATATAGCTGGATAGATCTTGGCTCAACCATGCGCCATTCATGGCAATCCCGACAAGCCGGCCACTCATACCAACCAGAACTATTGGGTCATCAAGTAGGCTAGAAAGGTTGCGGTCGATAACTAGGGCAAAGGTCAACTTCGCAATGAAGGCAGAGACCAGCCCGGGCCAAGCAATGTGGGCCAAAAATAGTTCCCTCCCGAGGTTAAAGATGTGAACATGATTTATGTTACTCATGTCACGAGGAAGGATAGAAAACACGCGCTCCATGATGTTTATGTCGTGGAGCCTGCTGATACGTCTCCAACGTATCTATTTTGATTCTTCCATGCTATTATACTGTCAACCTTGGATGTTTTATATGCATTATTATGATATTTTATATCATTTTTGGGACTAACCTATTAACCTAGTGCCAAGTGCCAATTGCTATTTTTTCCTTGTTTTTGCCTTTACAAAAAATCAATACCAAATGGAGTCCAAATGGAACGAAACTATTTGACGATTATTCTTGGACCACAAGACACCCTAGAAGCTTTGGGAGGAGGCCAGAGGAGCCACGAGGTGGCCACAAGCTCATAGGGCACGCTCTAGGGGGGCGCGCCCCCAAGCTTGTGGGCCCCCTGTGGCTCATCTAACCCTAATTATTCTTCTATAAATACCCAAATATTCCCCGCAGACCAGAAGGCACACCAAAAATACTTTTCTGCCGCCGCAAGTTTCTGTCCTCGTGAGATCCCATTTGGAGGAATTTTCCAGTACTCTGCCGGAGGGGGACTCGACCACGGAGGGCTTCTACATCAACCTTCCTGCCCTTCCCATGATGTGTGAGTAGTTTACCACAGACCTACTAGTCCATAGCTTGTAGCTACATGGCTTCTTCTCTCTCTTTGATCTTCAATACAATGTTCTCCTCAATGTTCTTGGAGATCTATTCGATTTGATCTTTTTTTGCGGTGCGTTTGTTGAGATCCGATGAATTGTGGGTTTATGATGAGATTATCTATGAATATTATTTGAGTCTTCTCTAGACTATTTTATGCATGATTAAGATAGCTTTGTATTTCTCTCCGATCTATTGATTTGGTTTGGCCAACTAGATTGATTTTTCTTGCCATGGGAGAGGTGCTTTGTAATGGGTTCAATCTTGCGGTGCTTATTCCCAGTGACAGAAAGGGACATGGCACGTATTTGTATCGTTGCCATTAAGGATAAAAAGATGGGGTTTGTTCATATTGATTGGATCTATCCCTCTACATCATGTCATCTTGCTTAAGGTGTTACTCCGTTCTTGTTAGCTTAATACACTAGATGCATGCTGGATAGCAGTCGATGTGTGGAGTAATAGTAGTAGATGCAGGCTAGGAGTCGGTCTACTTGTCACGGACGTGATGCCTATATACATGATCCTTGCCTTGGATATCGTCATAACTATGCACTTTTTTATCAGTTGCTCAACAATAATTTGTCTACCCACCATATGCTTTCTTTCGAGAGAGGCCTCTAGTGAAAACTATGGCCCCGGGTCTATTTTTATCATATTATTTCCAGATCTATAAAATCAAACGGACAAAAATACCTTGCTGCAATTTATTTAATTTTATCTTATTTTGCACTTTTACTTATCTTTTATATCTATCACTATCAGATCTCTTGCAAGTAACCTGAAGGATTGACAACCCCTTTATCGCGTTGGGTGCAAGTATTTATTTGTTTGTGTAGGTGCAACCATTGGTGACTTGTGTGTTCCTCCTACTGGATTGATACCTTGTTTGTTCCTCCTACTGGATTGATACCTTGCTGCATCACCCTTTCCTCTTCAAAGGAAAAACCAATGCAAGCTCAAGAAGTAGCACCTGTTGAGCCAAAGTATAGCCCATGGTCGGAAATCCTGATAATCTTTGATCAACGTGATCACCCGACCAGTATCCTCCATGGTGCACAACAGCTTTGGTCCTCGACCACGTAGTTGAGGGCTTCCACCTGACCCGAGTCCTAACGGATGGCGACAGCAGTCTCAGCTTGATATATGCAGATACTGTTAAGAAGATGCATATCGACTCAGCACGGATCAAGCCTAGTACTACCACCTTTAAGGGTATCATACCGACAGTTGAGGCACATTGCTCGGGTAGGTGAGCCTGGACATAGTCTTCGGCATGCTTGAAAACTTTCAAAACAAAGAGTTAACCTTCGATTTCGTCCCCATTAGGAGTGGTTATCATGCACTCTCAGGGAGAACCACCTTCGCCCTGTTTTCACGTCATCCCGCATTATTCTTATCTAAAGCAAAAAATGTCATGACCATATGGTGTCATAACGGTGAATTGTAAGATAGAGCGATCTCTCTGAACAGAAGAGCAGCTGTGGCCTTTGCGACCAAAGTGCAAGCCGCCAAGGAAGCGTCAAAGGCACGAGCTGGCAGCCTCGACCCTACAAAACGCCCAAAGCCAACATGCAGTGCATCCAACGACAACTTTGGTGTCCGTCAGACATACCACGAGGATAAGATGGACACCGCCTCGGAAGATGCGTCCAGTGACCCTAAATAGGGATACGCGCTCCGCCCCCCAATTCATGACCAAGGACTATGTTCTTTGGGTTCACAATTTTGTGCTAAAAAGTTCCATGGGGGATAATGGAGCACATAGCAGAGGCAACACATGGGATAAACCGACATCAAGCCAAGGTCGTCGTAAGACGAGCAAATAGCTTGGAATTCACAACCCATGCAAGATATGAAATCATTGACCTGGGACCAATTTGTGCCACGATGGCACTAATATGGATGCCCTCCGAGGTTGCTGGAAGCCCAATAGCATCACATCTTAGCCAAAGTTCTAGATATGTTGACATCCCTTAAGGAATACCAACAAAATCTCACCTTGAAGGCCAAAAGGGGGCTGGAAAATAGTTTAGCTCGTCACAACCAGTCACACGCAGGCACATCTTGAGGTGCCTAAACACAATTCGTCATTGAACAACCGCTGAAATTGACAAAAATATCACTCCTCGGTTCGGACGAGGAAGTACTATTGTAGATGTAAATTTTAGACTATTGCTTTGAATTATAGACTATTGCTTTGAATCATTCGGATCTAAATATTCATACCGTAAAAAAGGTTACATGATAGACATGTTAGGTAGCATTCCACATCAAAAATTCAGTTTTTATCATTTACCTACTCGAGGACGAGCGGGAATTAAGCTTGGGGATGCTTTATACGTCTCCAACATATATACAATTTTTGAATGTTCCATGCTATTAGAGTATCAATCTTGGATGTTTTATATGCAATTATATATCATTTCTTGGGAATAACCAATTAACCTAGTGCCCAGTGCCAGTTACTATTTTTTGCTTATTTTTGGCTTTTTAAGAAATCAGTACAAAACGGAGTCCAAACACTACGAAACTTTTTACGATTTTTTCTTGACCAAGAGAGACCCTGGAAAGTTCGGGAGAAGACCAAACTAGCCATGAGGGAGCGACAAGCTCACGAGGCGTGCCCTAGGGGCGTCCTGGGCTTGTGGGCCCCTTGGGGCACATCTTGACCTAATTCCACCTCTATAAATTCTCAAATATTCTCAATACATCAAAGAGCCACCCGAAACACTTTTTCCGCCGCGGCAAGTTTCTATTCTTCCGAGATCCCATCTGGAGGCTTTCTCCTCTACTCTGCCGGAGGGGAAATCGATCACAGAGGGCTTCTACATCATCCTTGCTGCCCTTCCGATGATGCGTGAGTAGTTCACCATAGACCTACGGGTCCATAGCTAGTAGCTAGATGGCTTATTATCTCTCTTTGATCTTTAATACAATGTTCTCCTCAATCTTCCTGGAGTTCTATTTGATGTAATCTTCTTTTGCGGTGTGTTTGTTGGGATCTGATGAATTGTGGGCTTATGACCAGATTATTTATGAATATTAATTGAGTCTTCTCTGAATTCTTTTATGCATGATTGTTATAGCTTTGTATTTCTCTCCAATATATTCGTTTGGTTTGGCCAACTAGATTGATTTACCTTGCAATGGGAGAGGTGCTTTGTGATGGGTTCAATCTTGTGGCTCAATCCTAGTGACAGAAAGGGACATGACACATATTTGCATTGTTGCCATTAAGGATAAAAAGACGGGGTTTATTCATATTGTTTGGGTTTACTTTGTCTACATCATGTCATCTTGCTTAAGGCGTTACTCCGTTCTTGTTAACTAAATACACTAGTGCATGCTGGATAGCGGTCGATGGGCGGAGTAATAGTAGTAGATGCAGGCAGGAGTCGGTCTACTTGTCTCGGACGTGATGTCTATATACATGATCATTGTCTTCAATATCATCATAACTATGTGTTTTTCTATCAATTGCCCAAGAGTAATTTGTTCACCCACCGTATACTTTGTATTCGAGAGAGAAGCCTCTAGTGAAAACTATGGCCCCCGGGTCTACTTTTATCATATATAAAATCCAAAAATACCTTGCTACAATTTTATCCCCTTATTTTATTTTGCAATTTACTTTATCTATCTATCACTACGAGATTTGATCCTTGCTGATAACCACCGAGGGGATTGACAACCCCCTTGTTCGCGTTGGGTGCAAGTATTTGCTTTTGTGTGTACAAGTGATGCTAACGAGGTTCTGCATGGTTTTCCTACTGGATTGATAATCTTGGTTCTTAACTGAGGGAAATACTTATCTCTACTGTACTTCATCATCTTCTCTTCTTCGAGGAAATTCCAACGTATCTCACAAGTAGCACATATCGAGGATACATAATGTGGGTCTAATCAAGATTTTTTAGACAATTCGAGTAGCAGACATCAATTTCTCAAAGTAATGCTTGAGCCTCACCTCCTTTCCACCCTTCATAGGGATCTTCAAGGCAATTGGCTTTAACTCCGGCTTTGTATAGTACGCCTGCACGCCTGCAAAGGCCTGATGTGCACCCTCGGTACACACCGACCTCTTGCATAGGTCAACTCGGGCGCTCGCCTCTTGAAGGCGGTGCAACAATCTGAAGCATTTGGTTGACACATGATATTTTGGCCAAAGGGCCTTGTAGAGATCCTCCATGGAAGGCTAAGCAGGCTTCTACAGCTCCGCCAACTGCTTCAGCTTGTCGCAGAAGAGAGAGGGGCGCGCCGGGTCTTGGAATTGATGGAAATATGCCCTAGAGGCAATATTAAAGTTGTTATTATTATATTTCCTTATTCATGATAAAGGTTTATTATTCATGCTAGAATTGTATTGACCAGAAACTGAAATACATGTGTGGATACATAAACAAATACCGTGTCCCTAGTAAGCCTCTACTAGACTAGCTCGTTGATCAAAGATGGTTAAGGTTTGCTAACCACAAACATGAGTTGTCACTTGATGACGGGATCACATCATTAGGAGAATGATGTGATGGACAAGACCCATCCGTTAGCTTAGCGTATGATCATTCAGTTTATTGCTATGTTCTTCGACCATGAGATCATGCAACTCCTGGATACCGGAGGAATACCTTGTGTGCTATCAAACATCACAACGTAACTGGGTGATCATAAAGATGCTCTACAGGTATCTCCGAAGGTGTTTGTTGAGTTGGCATGGATCGAGATTGGCATTTGTCACTCCGAGTATCGGAGAGGTATCTTTGGGCCCTCTCGGTAATACACATCATAAGAAGCTTGCAAGCAAAACTAAGGAGTTAGATATGAGATGATGTATTGCAGAACGAGTAAAGAGACTTGCCGGTAACGAGGTTGAACTAGGTATGAAGATACCGATGATCGAATCTCGGGCACAATTAACACACCGACAGTCAAAGGGAATTACGTATGTTTTCATAACGGTTCGACCGATGAAGATCTTCGTAGAATATGTAGGAGCCAATATGGGCATCCAGGTTCCGCTATTGGTTATTGACCGGAGAGGTGTCTCAGTCATGTCTAGATAGTTCTCAAACCCGTAGGGTCCTCACGCTTAACGTTCGTTGACGATATAACACCACTGCAGGATGCTGCTAACGCGACACTATGATCAGAGACCCTTTGACGAAACTGTGTGCGATGCATTAATCACAAACGGGGATGTAAAAACCCCCGTCAAAAATGGTGCAAAACGTTTGCGATGGCGGAGCCATCAAACACGGTTCAAATTTTAGTTGCATGTGCGATTCAGGGCACACGGTTAACCCGTTCGAACTATTTGCGATGAGGCAGAACAACAGAAACGGGCAGCCATATCAATGTGTGTGCGACATATGGCATATAGTTCGCTCCGATGAACTGTTTGCTATTAGGGAGTGCAACAAAAATGGTTAGCCAGATCAAGGTGAGTGTGATATAGGGCATACGGTTCACTCGGATGAACTGTTTTTGATTAGAGAACAGAACAAAAATGGTTAAACTTAACAAGATGTGTGTGATACGTGGCAAACAGCCGACTCGGATGAACTATTTGCGATGAGAAATTACAACACAGACGGTTAATACAGTTAGTTCATGTGTGATTCTGTGTGTACAAAAAACTAAAAAATGTGCAAACTAGTTGCTTGCGGTGGCTAGGAGTATCGCACACGATGCATCTGCGAGTAATCGTGTGCGATGATTAGTAAGTTACACATACGTTTCCTTATGTTAACACTTGTGTGATAAGTAACACGTGGCACCGGATACGGTATTCGGGTTGTGTGTGTGCTCCACTTAGTCTTCCCGCGCTCCAGCGAATGCTTCCCGCACTCCACATGGGTGAATTGTAAAATCCACGCCTCTTCCCTCACTGGTTTCCCGCCACCAGCTAGCGGCTTGCTGCATATAACCCAGGCGGCAACGCACCACCGCGACACTCTGCGCAGATCTAGTCCTCACCCATCTACCATTAGTTATTCCAAGCATGCCAGGCAATGACCAAAGCTTCGATATCGACGCCTACCTGCATTACATCTTCGGCGAGGAGAACGAGCCGGAGCAGGTCGGGGAGCAAGAGCTTCATCGGCCGGTGCAAGTACCATGGCCCATCGGCAGCAATATCGGCGTGACAGTCCTTGGGAGCACAATCGACATATTGCAAAGGAGGTGTGATGAGCAGTTTGCCATCCACCGTGCAAAAGATCTGGAGGTGCTCGACAGCATGATCAATGACCCACTCGAAGAGCTGCCGTCACTAGTTCTCAACGAGAGCCTGATGCCCCGCGAGGAATGGGCAGAGGACCTCTGCGATTTAGTCAAGACACAGGCAGCCTGCGGCTTCATCATTGCCCGCGGCGGCCGTGTCAACCTCAATCCCGATGATGTGGTGCCCAAGCTCGAGCGCATCCTTGGCGGAGTTGACGTCCCCGACGAAGTAGAACATCGCCAACGTGATATCTTGAGGATGTAGGTGATGGACGGAATTTGCTACCAGGCCAGAGACATGGAAATGGAGCGGTTCCGCGGAATTGTCATGCACGCGATTGCATGCTGTCAAGCTCTTCTGGAAGAGGCCCAGTATCCACAAGAGCCTCCCAGCGCCAGCAGCTCCGTAGGCGGAGGCGGGTCAGGACACTTGGAGTGAACGGCCGCAAGGGTGCTATGCTGATCATGGAGTCTGAGAAGACCATCGTCAGAAGGCCGCTAGCTCAGCCTTTTAGCTTATATTTTATTATAATTGTATGCATATGTAGGTCGTGAGTGTTCTGGGCCTTGCCGCATGTGGCATTTTAAATTATCCTGAACATGTAAGACAATTACTAAGAATTATTAACCATTGCCATTGTAAATTTGCCTGAACGGCGAGCAGAGCGCGCGCAGGGACGCCAGAGCGGAGCGCACCGCGGCCGCCTCAATGGCGAGCAAAACGCACGGACGAACGTGAGCAGAGCGCGTCGCGGCCGCCTCAACGACGAGCAACCACGTGGTCAACCTTCTGCCATCAATAAATTTTGACCTTGTTTCTCGTCACATTGCAGATTACAACGCAATAAGTAATTGCAAATCTGTTCACACCTATCAAACTAATATGTGATCACATTTAGCACCGGGCTATAAAAACTACCCACTCGAAAATTACTTCACAGTTCCTCTCCTCATCACCCACAAAACTGGTCTTTCCTGTCAAGTCGTTCCGCCATGATCGGTACGAGGAGTTTAGGGTGGACATATAACTAGGCAGCAAAGACCAAGGCCATCGAAGCACTAGAGAGGTCCCGCCGCGAAGCTGCAGCCGCAGCAGAGATGTCTCGGCGTGCCGCGGAGCCCTCGAACGAGCTCTCACGGGCACGCGAGGGCTCTCACAAGCGCACTCGCGGCGTCGGCCATCGCAACGAGCCGGCGTTCCTGAAGTCCTTCGCCGGTGTTGACGACATTCTCGCGGGCGTCACTATGTAGCAGGAGCTGGTCGACGGCTTGATGAAGCTGCTCAAGATCAGCGATGCCTTGGTTGACAAGGCGACCGGCCTCGTCGAGCAACTCATGGGTCACAATGCAAAGCTCCTCAAGTTTCTCGCCGAGAAGGAGGAGGAGGCCGCCGGCTGGAAGATGCTGCATGAGCAGAGCAGTGCCTTGGAGATGACGCTGAAAGCGGTCGTCGAGGAACTGATGGGTGGCTTGAGGAAGCTCCGGATCTTACACGAGCAGGAGGTGGAGGAATCCGTGGCTGCTTTCAAGCAAAGACGTGAGGAATTGAAGAAGGAGCTCGAGGATTTCGCCGCCCGGGGATCCATCGACGAGTAGAGACAGTAGCGACCCAGATCATTGTCTACAATTTCCTTCTTATCTTGCCCCCGTGTCTTCCGGGCTTTGCCGCATGTGGCATTTTAAATTATCCGGAATATGCAAGACAATTATTATTTGCGCCATTGTAAATTTGTCGTCGTATTATCCATTGTCATTTTATTTGTGGTCGTATTATCCGTTGCCCTATGTGGCAATTTAAATTAGGGCGGAATACAAGTTGTAAACACGAACAAAGCAAATGCTGCCATGGGATCACAAGCAAACACCTTCCATCCAGGTGCTTTAATTAACCCATTAATGGAGAAGTTGTGAGTGAGGCGGGCGGCGGCTGGTGCATGGAGGTCAAAGAGCTCGCTTCTCGGTGAGCACGGGCGGCCTTGCTGCTCGCACGTGTCCCGTCGAGCCTGTGAGGTGGACAGGATGCACGCGTCCCATCGAGCCTGCGTGGCGGACTGCTCGCATGCGTCCTGTCGAGCCTGCACAGCGGACTTCTCGCGCTTGTCCCGTCTAATCAAACAGCTGCACGCACGCCACCGAGTATGGTTAAATTTTGACACGGTTAATATAATACAACCATTTGCGATATTAACATGTCAGCTTTTTGTTTCAAAAAGGACTTCGTTGGCTACTAATGTGTGCGCCTCTTCTCAAACTGGACATTTTTTTACCACGGCTTATATGTGCCATGTCATGAAACCATGCCAAGTTTCATGTTTTTTGGGTGCCTTTTTGATTTACTGGGATTTAAAAACCGAGATTCTCAATGTTTCAGGACGACGACAAGTTTGTAATTCAATCCCATTCCTTAAATGAGACCTAAACATGCACCTAATGACACATGTACGATTTCCCACCCATTTTGCTTCACTGGAGCATGTGCTTATAGTTCAAATTTGAATTATGGGCTACATTAAATGCGTAGAAAATTTAGTAATTAGTAATATATACAATGGCCAAATGAACCCTGAACAATTTCAAATTTCAGCCTGACACTCCTGTTATTCTATGTTGCCTGTAGAAAATAGAGTTCAAGGCGAGAAGAGGCAGCGATTATCTTTTCGCCCACAAGAGGGGCATGTTTCCCTACCGGAACCACGAGGGTTGCGATAGGCTCTGGTTTGTAGAGGCTTGTAATATAGCTTCACCCAAATTGGACAATTATATGTACCATGTAGTGACACCATGCCAAGTTTCATGATTTCCTGGTGAGTTTTGGATTTACAGAGATTTAAAAACCGAGATTCGCAATGTTTGTGGCCAAGCCAGGACGGCGAGACGGTTGAATTTGTTCCCATTCGTTCCATGGGACCTAAACATGCACCCCAAGGAAACATGTATGTTTTTTCTAGCCATTTTGGTGCACTGGAGCATGTATTTGTAGTTCGCATTTGAATTATGGACATTAAATGCCTAGAAAACTCAGTTAATGAATAAAAAAGGTCAAAGGCACCCTGAATAATTTCAAAGTTCAGCGCGAATCTCCCATTGTTCCGTGTTGCATGTAGAATAAAATACGAGCCTAGAAGAGGGAGCGATTATCATTTGGCCCACAAGGGGACACGTTTCCCTATCGAATCCACGAGGGTTCTTGCGACAGGCTCCGGTTTGTAAGAGGTTTGTAATAAAGCTTGGCCCAAATTGGCAATGTTTTTACCATGACATATATGTGCCATGACGTGACGCCATGCCACCTTTGATGACTTTCGGGTGAGTTTTGTATTTATGGGGATTTAAAAACCGAGATTCAAAATGTTTGAGGACGAGCCATGACACCGGTACGGTTGTAATTCGTTCCCATTCCTGGCATGGGACCTAAACATGCACCCAAGGACACATCTATAATTTTTCTAGCCATTTTGGTGAACTGGAGCATGTATTTGTAGTTCAGAGTTGAATTATGGACATTAAATTCCTAGGAAACTCAATTAGTGTATAAAAAGGCCAAACGAACCCTGAATAAGTTTAAATTTCAGCACGGATATCATGTCGTTCCATGTTGCCCCTGGAATAAAATAAAGGCAAAAAGAGGCAGTGATTACGTTTCGCCCACAAGGGAACACATTTCCGTATCAGAACCACGAGGCTTCTTTGAGAGAAGCTCCGGTTTGTAAGAGGTTTGTAATAAAGCTTGGCCCAAATTGGACAATGTTTTACCACGACATATGTGCCATGACGTGACACCATGCCACCTTTGATGACTTTCTGGTGAGTTTAGGATTTACGGGGATTTAAAAACCGAGATTCCAAATGTTTGAGGACGAGCCAAGACGCGGGTACGGTTGTAATTCGTTCCCATTCCTGTCATGGGAACTAAACATGCACCCAAGGACACATGTATAAATTTTCTAGCCATTTTGGTGAACTGGAGCATGTATTTGAAGTTCAGATTTGAATTATGGACATTAAATGCCTAGGAAACTCAATTAGTGTATAAAAGGCCAAACGAACCCTGAATAAGTTTAAATTTCAGCAAGGATATCCCGTCGTTCCATGTTGCCCGTAAAAGAAAATACAAGGCGAAAAGAGGCAGTGATTACGTTTCAGCCACAAGGGGGACACATTTCCCTATCGGAACCACGAGGCTTCTTTGAGAGAAGCTCCGGTTTGTAAGAGGCTTGTAATAAAACTTGCGCCAAAATGGATGAAAAAAATTCCTTGACATATATGTGCCATGTCGTGACACCATGCTAGGTTTCACGATTTTCGGGTTAGTTTTGGATTTATGGGGATTTAAAAACCGAGATTCTTCTCATGAAATGTTTTCAAATAGCACACGGTTCACTCAGGAAAGCCGTGTGCCTACCAAACCGTGGCCGATGCCCCTCCCCCTGCTGCGCACGCGATCTGAGTCGTGCGTTCTGATTGGCCAGAACCCAAACCCCATGGATCGTACATGTGCACCGTTGGATGCTCCCAGATCGAACGGCAACCCTGAGCCCTTTCGACAGCACATGCAGTACATGGGTAAGCACTGTGTGCATGCGTCGTGCTGCTCATGCTTCCTTCTCTACTAGGTTTTCTAAACAGGCTACCGTTTCGCGCCACTCCTCTCATCGGTTTCCCGCCTCTTCTCCCATCGTTTTCACGCTACCAGTGTCAGTGCTCATTGAAGGCTAGCGACGACACACCGGCCATGCAAATATCCCACACAGTTTCTAAAAGAACAAATGTGTGTTATAGGAGGGAGTAGGTCCCATAGGTTGACCAGCGTGAAACGCCTTTATGGCAAGGAGGCAATTCTTATCAGCAAGGGGCGGCTTCCCATCCGCTAGCCTAGTCGGATAGAACGCGGAAGTTAAGCGTGCCCGGGCTGGAGTAGTCCAAGGATGGGTGACCCGGTGGGAAGTTGCATATCTCAAGCTTCATTTAAATGCCATGACACGGTCATTATAGAGATATGTTATATCTCTATAGTGACCTATCATGGCAGCTATATAAACCTTGGGATCCTTGTTTTGCTAATTTGTAGACTATGTTTTTATTGGTTATTTTTTGCTCTAAAAAAATTAAATAATGATTGACTTGATCTGTCATGGCGATTATATAAACCTACTATGTTTTTATGGATTATTTTTTGCTCTAAAAAATTAAAGAATGATTGACTTGACCTCTCATGGCGATTATATAAACCTTTTTCAGGTTGCATGCAGGGTATAGGGGGCAGGGTGTTCTTCTCGAGCATGTCTTCCTTGTGTGGCTTATAGATGCGGCACATATCTGTGGGCTCCCCGAGGTATATATACTATCCTTTAACGCCAATTAGGGGGGCCCACACAATCTATCCCTTTGACCCAACAACGACAAGGGTTTGACCATGATGGTTTCCTATTGATACTAGTAAGGTACACATGCATTGCATGCATGAGATTTGGTAACCAAATTATGAATAAATACCACACTATAGCATGTAAGCTTTGAGTCATATATGCATGATGTAGATGTTCCTTTAATTCTTATAGTTCATCTCATCCAAAATCAATTAGTTTTATAAAATAAATCTATTTTTAGATTCATGGAATTGTGCATTCTAAAGCATAAAGTAAAAAACAAAAAGTGACAATTCATTTAGAATTTTTTTGGGCAATTAAGATATGGAAGATTCTAGAGAACAAAGGAGAAGTGCTTGTGTTTTGAGGTTTGTGCATTATGCTTAATTTCAACCATGGAGTCTTCTAGATTGTACATGTGGCAGAATCTGGTGGAATGTAGATGATATCCAACGGCCAGTAGTGCTCGGATTTGCCATCTCTGTACCATCGGATTGGCTTCATCCAATGACCAACTTTCAAAGTTATTCGCACACTATATAGGTGTATAGATATAGATGTGTCCCATGCTAGAACAAATAAAGTTTGAGTGCATGCGTGGGACG
>NC_057799.1:170264908-170268261 GCF_018294505.1 Triticum aestivum | reverse complement strand
GGGAAACTGACATCGTACATATTGAACCAGGCTTGGAGTCGGGTACGGTGTTCGGTTTGTAATGTAGTTGGTGACCCATCGAAGTTGTGCATTTGGGATTTAAACACATCACACACCACCATACCCATACATATTTTCGATCCGCATGCAGTGTATACGGGGTCTTCTGATCGACCACGTCTCCCTTGTGTGGTTTTTTGTGACGACACGCATATCTGTGGGCTCTTCGAGTGTATATAGATCATCCCTTTGACCGATAATGAGGGGTATGTGTTGGCCATGAATGGATTCCTCCTAGTTCGTGTTAGGGCTGGTCACCGTCACATGTCGCTCAACCAAAGCTCGAGCTCATGCGTTGTCAGGATTCCCTCCCAAATGCTCGGATTGCTTGGTTCGACCTACATCATACCCTGCGTATCTCGTCCTTAACTACCTTGCCTTCATGGTTGTTGTCTGTATCAAGAGGTAGGCACCACATCTAAATTGTACATTATTATATATTGAAAACACACATCACCCCTTCCCAACGTACATTATTTTGGGCCGCATGCAAGAGGTGCTGGTTTTGTGGTCCCTCTCGTGCGATTTTTATGATGGTTCAATCTATTGGCCCAAGCGGTTTATCGAAAACAACAACTGTCGTTTGACTAAACGATAGATTCATTGGTCCGTCTTATGGTAGGTCATGGCGACATGCATGTATGACCAAAGTATCGATCATTACGTGCATCTGCCCCGCTAACACGAAGTGGGAGGTGGTGGGCCAAGCATCCTAGCTAGGTACGACATTATGTCATTATATATATATGTATATATATATACACACACACACAAGGGTGCTTTTGGGTTTGCGAGGCAGGTGCCACCAAAGTTATGCATTGTGTATTTAAAGTTTTAAACATCCCCAATATTCCTACATATATTTGGCCACTTCCAGGTGGTTCTTGACTTCTGGCCCCTCTCATCGATCTTCGACGACACGCCCAACCGTGGGCCCGCACGGTCAAAATTGTGCATTGGAATTTTGAACATCACAGACCGCCCTTTTCACTCATATATATTTGGGCCACATGCTGGTGTGGCTGTCTTCTGACCCTCTCTAACGTTATTTTTTGCTGCAAAGACTCTGATGACGCTCAACGGACACGGGTATAATATCTTATTCATGTGCGATACAGGTGCGCTGTGAATCACCATGCCTGCGCAAGCGCGAGCAAATTAAGGAGGAGGTACTCGCTCAACCGTGTACGATGCAAGTGTGCTGTAAAATCACCACAACCGCGCAAGCGCGTGTTAGGGAATGTAGTAATTTCAAAAAAATTCCTACGCACACACAGGATCATGGTGATGCATAGCAACGAGAGGAGAGAGTGTGTCCACGTACCCTCGTAGACCGAAAGCGGAAGCGTTAGCACAACGCGGTTGATGTAGTCGTACGTCTTCACGATCCAACCGATCCAAGTACCGAACGCACGACACCTCCGAGTTCAGCACACGTTCAGCTCGATGACGTCCCGTGAACTCCGATCCAGCAGAGCTTCACAGGAGAGTTCCGTCAGCACGACGGCGTGATGACGGTGATGATGTTGCTACCGACGCAGGGCTTCGCCCAAGCACTGTCACGATATGATCGAGGTGGAATATGGTGGAGGGGGTCACCGCACACGGCTAAGAGATCAAGAGATCAATTGTTGTGTCTATGGGGTGCCCCCTGGCCACGTATATAAAGGAGTGGAGGAGGGGGAGAGGGCCGGCCCCTATGGCGCGCCTTGGAGGAGTCCTACTCCCACCGGGAGTAGGATTCCCCCCTTCTAAGTAGTAGGAGTAGGAGTCAAGGAAAGGGAAGAGAGAAGAGAAGGAAGGAGGGGGCGCAGCCCCTCCCCCTAGTCCAATTCGGACTAGGCCTTGGGGGGGGGGGGGCACGCAGCCTCTCCTCTCTCTTGCCCCTAAAGCCCAATAAGGCCCATATACTCCCCGGCGATATCCCGTAACTCTCCGGTACTCCGAAAAAATACCCGAATCACTCGGAACCTTTCCGATGTCCGAATATAGTCGTCCAATATATCGATCTTTACGTCTCGACCATTTCGAGACTCCTCGCCATGTCCCCGATCTCATCCGGGACTCCGAACTACCTTCAGTACATCAAAACACATAAACTCATAATACAAATCGTCACCGAACTTTAAGCGTGCGGACCCTACGGGTTCGAGAACTATGTGGACATGACCGAGACACGTCTCCGGTCAATAACCAATAGCGGAACCTGGATGCTCATATTGGCTCCTACGTATTCTACGAAGATCTTTATCGGTCAAACCGCATATGTAACGCCCACGATGCGGCTATATCTCCCACATGTCGAGGCACGACTTAGAGGCATAACCGCATAGTGGTTTAGTCGCAAGAAGGGTCATCTTCACACAATCCCATGTAGTGAACAAGAATGGGATAAAGAGTTGGCTTACAATCGCCACTTCACACAATACATAAATACTATTCATACATCATCCAAAATACAAACATATAGACCGACTACGGTCAAAATCCAGATGAAAATAAGACAACCCCAAATGCTAGATCCCGGATCGTCCCAACTGGGCTCCGCTACTGATCATCAGGAAAAGACACATAGTAACGGCCACGTTCCTCGTCGAACTCCCACTTGAGATCGACCCCATCATCTGCACTGGCATCGTCGGCACCTGCAACTATTTTGGTAGAATCTGTGAGTCACGAGGACTCAGCAATCTCACACCCGCGAGATCAAGACTATTTAAGCTTGTAGGAAAGGATGGGGTAGTGAGGTGGAGCTGCAGCGGCAAAAGCATATAGGGTGGCTAACATACGCAAGAGAGAGCGAGAAGAGAAGCAACGGAACGGTCATCATCTAGCAATGACCAAGAAGTGATCCTGAACTCCTACTTACGTCATACATAACACAGACCGTGTTCACTTCCCGGACTCCGCCGAGAAGAGACCATCACGGCTACACACGGAGTTGATGTATTTTAATTGGGTCAAGTGACAAGTTCTCTACAACCGGACATTAACAAATTCCCATCTGCCTCATAACCGCGGGCACGGCTTTCGAAAGATATTACCCTGCAGGGGTGTCCCAACTTAGCCCATGATAAGCTCTCACGGTCAACGAAGGATAAACCTTCTCCCGGAAAGACCCGATCAGTCTCGGAATCCCGGTTTACAAGACATCTCGACAATGGTAAAACAAGACCAGCAAAGCCGCCCGATGCGCCGACAAATCCCGATAGGAGCTGCACATATCTCGTTCTCAGGGCACACCGGATGAGACATCCTACGAGTAAAACCAGACCTCGAGTTTCCAGGAGGGG
>NC_057799.1:170262388-170264645 GCF_018294505.1 Triticum aestivum | reverse complement strand
GGGGTTAAAATAAGATGACCCTCGGGCTCGCGAAAACCCGGGGGAAAAGGCTTAGGTAGCAAATGGTAAAACCAAGGTTGGGCCTTGCTGGAGGAGTTTTATTCAAGGAGAACTGTCAAGGGGGTCCCATAAATCACCCGACCGCGTAAGGAACGCAAACTCAAGAAACATAATCCCGGTATAACAGAAACTAGGGCGGCAAGAGTGGAACAAAACACCATGCATAAGGCCGAGCCTTCCACCCTTTACCAAATATATAGATGCATTAATTAAATAAGAGATATTGTGATATCCCAACATATCCATGTTCCAACATGGAACCAACTTCAACTTCACCTGCAACTAGCAACGCTATAAGAGGGGCTGAGCAAAAGCGGTAACGTAGCCAAACAACGGTTTGCTAGGAAAGGGTGGTTAGGGGCTGACATGGAAAAGTGGGAGACATGATATAGCAAGTGATAGGTAGCGCAGCATGGCAATAGAGCGAACAACTAGCATAGCAAAGATAGAAGTGATTTCGAGGGGTGGTCATCTTGCCTGCAAGGTTCTCAGAGTTGTCGAGAGCTTGATCCTCGTAAGCGTACTCAACAGGTTCCTCGTTCACGAACTCGTCTCCCGGCTCTACCCAAGACAAGAACATAAACAAACGGAACCATAATCAACCACGAGAAATGCACAAGCAACATGATGCAAAACATGTATGATATGCAAGATATGATATGCGATGCATATGCGTGCTCCGGAAGGAAAATGATGAACAAGGCAGTAACATGGCAAACCAAGCATGCCACTGGAAAGATGAGATGATTTCGGTCGAAATCGATATAAAGATCACCGGAATCGGATGCACGGTTTGCAAATGGCAAGCAAAACAAGAATGACACGAGTCTGCGATAAACAGCATGATAGCACTTAAAATGCAACAAGCAACAATGCTACAGCACTCCAACGTAGCAACAAAGCATATGACAGTAATCTACAGGAGATGCTTGACAAAAGATGAACACTGAGCTATAGCTATATCACAACATATCAAGCTCAAACAAGCATGGCAAAAGTGCAAAAGATAACAGGTTCACAGACTTGGTGAAAAACTGGACATGGCAGAAAACAGCATCAGGTAGCAATGTTCAGAGCACGAAATCCACATACTACAGGAACTTAACATAGCAAAACAAGGCATGGCAGTGTTCTACTAAATGCACATGACAAAAGTCCCTTAGTGACCATAATCCAAAAAGGACCAGAAGATATGATGGCAAGCATGTGAACATAGCAAGTTTCGTTAACAGGTTTCAGACTTTGCAGAACACAGAGCATGGCAGAAATAATAATATGAAGGCCTCTTTGTGAGCTTGATGCACTCACTACAGAGTAATGCATGACAAACCAAGCATACCTACAGCAAGATGGCATGTTTATGAAGCTAACCATGGCAAGAACAATTGCATAGCATGTATGGATCAACTACAATAAGCTTGGCAAAAATGAATATCATGTTAAGAATCTGCCAGAAATATTTTATAGCAAAAGTAGAGTAAGATTGAGTCATTCTATGTTACTCCACAATTGCAAACAAGGGCAGGAATGGATCAATTACAACTATAGCTATAAAATATCCTTACTGAACATCTCCAAAATATGCATGGATCTCTCTGTAGCATCAAGTTTACATGGCAACAAAATAACAGCAGACAGACACAAAGAAATCAGTCCCTGAAATCAGAAACATTACGGAGCCTACTTTGCATCCCTGTGCTAGTCACCACAGAGATCACACAAATACATGGCATACACCCTTGGAAAGATGGCATGGCATACTTCAAAACATATGTAGAGCTCATGCCCATAAGATGCACAGAATTAAAAATACAGAAATGACAAATCTCCAAGTTCTGTTAAGAACCAGCAGATTACAGCAACTAGCCCTCTTCCAATAGAGATTTGGGCATCAAGATGACCTCTAATGAACAAGGTGCAATTGAACAAAATGTAGAGCATCGCGAGACGAACAATTTTACATATCACACGCGCGAATCGGAGCTACATGCAAGGAGTTACGCAACAATGAACAGGGCAATATGCTGTAACAGGAAAAAACTTGGAGAAAAAGAGGGGGCTCGGGGTCAACCTCCGTTGACCAGATCTGCATCGAGGGAACAGGAGCTCGGGCTCGGTTCGGGTGCTCGCCGGCGATGGCCGGAGTAGGAGGGAGAGGAGGCGGCCGGAGGGAGGAGGAGGCGGCGGCGCGGCGGCG